>NW_027369066.1:0-45302 GCF_046119375.1 Phyllobates terribilis | reverse complement strand
AAGCGCAACTCGTTGTTCAGAGCTCGAGGTAGATCCGTTTGCTGTCGACTATGATGAAGTGCACAAGTTCTACAACGCACTCGCCGTCATGACCCCCAACCAAGCAGTCCTATTATGTTGGCACACATTCCATGGGGGGATGAGCTGATAGCTGTAAACGGTTGTTGGCCCTATAAAAAATAATCCAACTAAAGTATCCACTAGTGAAGTGGTAAGTCGGATTCGAGTCCCAAGGGAGCCACAACGATAGCCTATTTCAATTTGTGTTACCAAATAGTAATTGGGGGTTTTTGGTTTGTAAACTAACTAGAATATTAAAACGTGAATTGTTGGATTTTGTAAACTATAACGATGGAAAGCTCACTCTTTTAGCATCAGCGCATTATTCTTATGGAAAGTTGATCATTGAATTCTAGAAAAGTTATGTTCTTTTAAATAATAATCTAGTTGTCCTACTCTTTGTTCGTAAATAGCAACTAATCCAAATAGCCTAGAAACCGTTGTTGTATGCAATAACCAAAGAAATCATAAGGTTCAACTACTCAACAACATAAAGATAAAAGATATGTAGGCCTATGCAATACCATTGGCAAATCATCGATACTCGACACAGGCTTATAATCTCTACAAAATAAGAACTCGCAAATAGTCTATGCTAATTCTGATGCTACCTAAAAGACAAGACTTTTCAAATCGAATTATCAAGCCTAGCGATATGAATGAATAATAATCAACCTAGTTTGCAACCTAGATAAAATCAATATCAACCAATGACAATAATCACAAGAGAATATAAAACAATGCTGAAATTATTATTAGAACATAAACAATAGAATTCTCACAAACAATTCTCGAAATAATGGCTTCAACCTAAGAGTGAACTCGTAGGAACTTAGCCAGACATAGCCAAGAGAAAGCTATACATAATTATGGATGAACTAACCAGGGATGAAGGTAGAAGATGGCACAAAGGTGGGAGCTTTCTTCATGGCTGCTGAATCTCTAAGAACTAATTTGTGAAAGTGGAAAAAGATAATTCTAACCTAAAAACTAAAGGTTTATATAGTATCTAACCTAGAAGATAGAAAATAACTGAAATTAAAAAGATAAAATCTGAAAAAACAAATAGATTCCCGGGCTTGGATCTGCAATTGGGTCGGGTCCGTCGCCGAGTCGCGATCGAGACAATTATAGTCTCGACCGAGACTTTTTCCCAGTCACTCATAAATGGAACCAAACACGATCGCGACCTCCAAGTCGCGATCGCTACTTCATGTCGAGGCAAAGTCTCGATCGAGACACCATAGTCTCGTCGAGACATCTATGGTCAAGGGCAAATCTCGATCGAGACATCAGAGTCTCGGTTGAGACATCTTCTTCGTAAGTCTTCTTCATCTTGAAACCTTCTCTCGGGCTGGTCTTCGGTCTTCTGTAAGCTTCTGAGGCAGCTCGGCTTCGCCTCTCAGCTTCTCCATGGGTGTAGGTGTGGGAGTCTTCTCTCTAGCTCCGTCCCGAATGCACTAGAGGTGAGTACAAATAGGATCTCCATAATCAATACTACAAAATAACGCTTAAGAGCATCCCGCAAATCTATAAGTGAACAATCATACCAGATTCCGGGAATACCACTCAATAAGCACCTAAACACCACTAATCCTAAGCTAATAGTCGCTAGTTACACCATATAATAAGCTCCTATCACGAGCCCAAGACACTGAACATCAAGCTTATGGAAAAGGTGCTCGATCTTCCAACGGGCGAAGTCAAAGAAAAATTGGCCTCTGGAAAGGACGAGACGCTGGATCTGTTGGTGGGGAAGTTACGTCCAAGGGAGATCAAGACGCATATGTTGAGCTTCGGCACAAAGCTCATCCATTACATCATGTTGCGCAATATCATCCCTCGCCAAGAGAAGTGCGATACCGTCACCATCACTGATGCGTGTCTACTGCGGGAAGTCATTGAAGGGAGTCTCGTAGACACGCCGCACCTCATTCTCTCTCACATGCTGACGGTGAAGATGCACAAGAACCACGTGCTTCCCCTACTCCCATATCGTCAAGAAGCTCATGCTCGAGCTGGGGATCTACAAGTCGGTCAAAGAGACGCCCTGTGAGAGCATCATCACTGAGACTAGGCTACGCCGGCTACTCAAACACGCCAGTATGGATGCGCCCAATTGAGAAGCTGCTCCTTGGATCCACTTCCCGAACTGAGCCTAATCCCGAGCCCAAACCCAAGCCAGACACCTCAGCACCTCCTAAATCTGGGACCCAGACCTCGCCGCATCAAGAGCCTCTCAAAGGAGCCCAAGCCGCTGCTGCCGCCAAATATGAACTCAAAGTAAATTCAGCTTCGCACCTTGGAAGTTGTACTTCAGACAAATCGGCATCTTTCAGGCTTAGGTGCATGCTCGACTGGCACCTTCATCATGTAAAGGCGCTCATGATCGAGCCTCTGAAAGAGGGTTGCGAGGATGAACTACAAGGATGAATACCATTGGGAGTAGCTGTGGTCTCAGTTCCCCTTAGGGCCCCTTAGAAATCCAAAGCTCCTCTAAAATTCTTGTCTTTTTTGCTCTTTTTTACTGTTTTTTCTGTGTGCTCTTATATATTTATTAATGAATTGCTCGTTTTTTGATCACTTACCTGTTTGCTCTAGTGCGTACTGAGATAGAACTAGACTTATTGTGTTTTCTTTCGTATCACTTACTCATTCCTCTAGAAGGCACGCACATGCTACTCTTAGTTTCCCTTGATTAATATTGTGCATTCCTTTTTACATGATGTCAAAGGGGGAATATTATAGGCATAGGAGTTATTTAATTTAGGGGGAACTAGAACATATGAAGTTAAAGGGCAATTCTTATTACTTGTTCATTGATTAAGGGGGGATTAAAAGCTACTTCTTTTCTATTTAGTATGTCTATGCCAGGATTCTAAGTTTGTCATCATTAAAAAAGGGAGAAATTGTTAGTTATATGAACTAGCCCCTTAATTCTTATAATTGGTAATGCCTCAGTTTTAATGATAACAAACTACCTTATGAACTAATATGTGTATTGTATGAGATATCGCAGGAAATCGATAGCCTTTGAGTTACTTAGGAGGTTTAAGGGTGGAAAGCAACGAGCTTAAGAGAAAATGCAAGAGCGAGTTCAGCGAGAGGAAGAGCGCTCAAGGCACTTAACTAGGAGCAAGGGAACCGAGGGATACTGAAGGGGACCGAACAATAAGAGTGAAGGATTGTGTTGTACAAGTAACACGCTACACAAGGAGGACGCGCTCAAGGGGACCGAAGACACTCTAAGGGATCGAGCGCGTATTTATGGAAGAAATATTCCTAGAGCTAAAGAAGGAAAGAAATGATTCGCCAAGAGATTTACCAGATTCGAGATCTTAACAGTTGAAGCTAGTTGTCATTATATTCGGCTAGTTTAGATTTAGTACTTTATTTATTATTATTTACCTGCTTTTAGGTAATTAGTTCCCGTGATTATGCCATAGTATAAATAGCTTAGTTTATTATGTTTAAACGTGGTTGTCCAACTAGAGAGGAAGAGTTCATCTTGATTTAGAGATTAGGCAATAGCTAGGAGAGTTGAGAGAAACTAAGAACTGTGTGTTCGCCTAGTAATTGTGAGTCTCACAAGAAATCAAATCAACAACGTTTTGGAATTAAAGTATTTGTTTGTTCTTAGTCTTGTATTTCCGCATAAAAGTTCTATCTTTAGTTAGACTAAGATCTTCACGATCCACAAACTCTCTCTCAACACAATCTGGCGTTCATCACAGTACAAGCAATCCTCTCAACTCTCAAGGTAATTCAGGCCACTCACTAACTTCACTTGACCTCGGCACAGAGTAGCTTTGTGCCTAGCTAACCCTTTGTCCGATTTGCTTTTGTTATCTCCTCTCAGCAAGTGAAGTTTTCCTAATCACTCAACTCTCTAGCTTCTCTCTAAAGCTCTCTAGCTACTTAACTCTCTTTGCTCTTTGTTTTAGCTCGTGTGCCTAACATCACCTATTGCACATATTTATAGAATTGCTAAACTTATCCTCCAAGTAAAGCGAACCTATAATCTACGACAATGAAGAATTCCACGCTGACAATCCGTGTGACCATCCCTTATCTGGAAAGCATAAACGATCCACGCATTTTGTGCTTCTTCTCTTGAGTAACCTTTTTTGTCCACGTTGGCAATCCTCTCCACACCCTTAGCGCTTCCTTCATTCGTCCTCTTGGCAACCCATGTTCATCATTATCCATAGGTAGAAGTTCCTTTATCCCTTATCCTTAGCTTCTCGGCCTTCCCTTCACTGCGCTCGAATTCACTACGTGTTGGTGTTAGATTCCTTGGTAGGACTCACTTCTTCGCACTTGATTGCTTGTACACTCTCTCTGAGTTTGAAGCATGATCCACTAGCTCTCGCAGCGACTCTCCTTCGCTTCAGCTAGTCCTTTCGTCTTTACAACAATTTTCTTGGGCATTTTATTCTTCTCTTTATTTCTTCACACTACCTTGGCGAGACTCACTGTCCCGCTAGGCCTAAAGCTAGTCTCCACATGGACTCAGCTAGTCCTATTGTGTCAAAGCTACTCTCCTAACTCCTCGAGCTATTCCTGGAAAGCTTATCACACACAATGGATATCAAATACTTATGTTTATCATCATCAAAACAAACAGAATGATTGAGCTAGCTAGTTGCACACTCTAGCTCAAACCAACATCAATTTTTGTGAGAATTTTTACTTATATGAACCATTAAGTGTGTAATTTCAAACTCTGTGAACTAATTTATCAATGAATAAAATTCAGACCAGGCATTTTGATATCAAAATGGAAGTCTAATTGAGTTGGCTATGTTGCATATGGAGAAAGTGATCATGAAATGGTCTAAGGAGGAGAAGGGGTGATGTTTAATGGTTATATTTTTAGTGATTGATGATAAAGAAGCATGGATGACGACGTGATCAAGATGGTCATAAATATTATTATCAAGGTTTCTAGATTTACTCCAAGTAAATGGGAACCCCTGAAACTTAGTGTCCATCAAACCTAGATCACTGATAAGATTATTTAACGAGCAAATCTTTTAGTATTTAAAGTGAGGCCTCCTTCTTTATATAGAGGAGAAAGAATGTCAATTGAAGTCTCCTATAAGGATACATGGAAGATTGGAGTGAAAAATCTCCTTAATGCCATCCCAAAACTCATCCTTACATTGGTCTTTGGAGGGGGCATCAAGGAAGACTAACAACAAATTTGTATTATTGTAGGAATAGCCTTACAAAAATAGCATTATTGCAATTTTATGAATCGAAATTGAACGAGAAGATAATGGATTCTTAAGAAGAACCCAAATTTCTTCCTTAGTTCCATTAGCAGGGCTAAAAACATTTGTTGAATCCTAGTCGTCTATAAATTCTAAGGTAGGTCTAGTCGTGGTTTAAGCTTTCGCTAGACCTAGCAGGTCTAGATGGTTTAGGTGTTGGATATATTTTATTTCGAGGGAAAAGGTGGGTCTATTAATACCTCGTACATTCCAAAATCCTAAATTCATAAAAGAACGTTCAACAAGCCTGCTACAAACTTAAAAATAAATAATACAACAATGCTGAAATTGACATTGATCTTTAGTAAACATAAGAGATTATTAGAGGAGTAATGCTGCAGAAAATAATCCATGTATGACATGTTTAAAATCAGATGCAGTTACTTAAACAATAATTCAAACTAAAGAAATTCATTACATCCAACAGGTACAAAAGGGACTATGAACGAACAGTAAAAACAGTTCAAAGTCCTTACATTTCTTGTCATACAGCGGGTCTGGATTCGGGTCATAAACAAACAAACTAAAATAAAAAATCAAAGTTATTCAACCAGAAACATTCGAGAAATAACTTACTTTATTCAACCTTCACTTGGCTAGCATTACCTTTGTTTGTCTTAACTTTGGACTTGCGCTGCTTTTTGGTAATCGGAGTAGTTATTAGGATTTTTTATTCTAAGTCTTTGCGCTTGGAATCACCAGTCAAGGACGAAGCAACTTCTTTGTCTCTAATCTCCACATCTCCCATCTTCTTAGTGATAGTCTTGTTAGATTGACCTGAAAGGTTCGGGGAAGCGCAATGGTCTTCATAGAATGTTGAGATAACTGGTTGGGTGGACTGCATTGTTGGAGGTGCCATCTGGAATTGTGGATTGAGATACAGGTAACGAAAGGTTGGGCGCATCATGAGTTCGGGTTTGAACTGGGAAATATTGCGGTAGAGCAGATTCATCATGGTGGACATTTGTTGCATGGTCTTAGCATAGAACATAGGATCAAAATCGGGTGCCGGAGGAAGTGAAGTCAGGGGGATAACATAAGAGTTGGAACTTTGAAAATCCTTCTCATTCTGGGCCATGAATCATCAGGCATTTCCCTTTGTTTTTGTAACTAGAGCCTTCTTCTTTAGGAGTTTGAGTTTCTTTGTTGATCTGAGCTGGGACCCTTAGGTTTAGGAGTGGCCATGGCAATTGAAGAAACCACTAAATGCTAGAGAAAAGGGCCCATAAGTTTATTTCTAGTAAGTTTTCTTGCTTCAACCAAGGTTGCATTACCAGTAGGGTAAAAAATCTGGTTGATTATCTGGAGATTATTAAGGAAATATTCCTCAAAAAGGTGATCTTCCACTCCACATCATCCACAGCCTGGAGAATAACCCTCAAACTAGAGGAAAATTTTTAGAAGATTACCATCCTTGCAATAAAGGTTGATAAAGCCTTCAGGTTATGGGTATTCAATGTTAACACATAAACGGACAACTTCCTTTTATTTTTTATGTCGGAATTTTCATCATTACGAATGAAAATTTCAGCATTGTTTTTGGACAAGATCACGGATGAGAGATTCATCATTTTGAAGGTCATAAGGAAGAAAGAGGAATTATTAGACAAATATCAACCCTATCAATAGTGGCATGGATAGGTTCAAAGTCAATGATAACTAACAAAAGCTTACTTTGAACAATATAAGGATGATTTTCCCATACAAGTTCTCTTGCCTCCCTATTAGAAAAAGTGAAAAAGAGCCAATGGTTGGATAACTCCTCCACTTTTTCATCTCCCTTGACGCCCTTCCAAGTTTTCTTGAGGCGAGCAAGGATAGTAGGTGCAATAATAGGAGAAGAGAGATCAACCTGCCTTATTAAAAGGGAGAGATTGTTCTGCAAGTTGATCTTAACTTTGACCGAGGAGAGGTCATAAGGATTGGGAGGTTGCACCTCTAGTTGCTGATCAAGGGCGATCGAGGTAGGGTTGAACGCTAATTAGTTATTATCTTGAGCATTGTTGGATTCTTCAATATGATTTGAGAGTACTCAAAGTGTTGTTGAGTGAGTTCTTTTTGAATGATAGGAGGCAGATTTTGGATAGTAGAATCTGGAAGAGCAACTATGGCAGAAAGATATACCATAGTATGGGAATTATTGGTATGATCAAAGGAATTGTTGATGTTTGGGGCTTCTTCCAATGAAAAATTAATGACTACATCCACATAGGTCATACCATTTTCCATTGAGGAAATAAGGATATATCTTTTGTATGGAAAGTTTGTTTTGTAATTGATAGAAAGTGAAGGAATGGTGTATCTAGAATTGAGAGATAGAACCTTATTTATAAAGTTAGGAGGATGATCCTTTTGAGTACTAGGGAGGAGTGTAAAGGAGCTTTTACAGGCAGGATTCAAAAAAATTACATATCGTCATAATGGTTAAGATTATAGTTAAAAAGGTATGGGCAAGATAATGTTAGTCTTAGGAAAGATATGATCAGATAAATAGTTTTCCCTATAAACCAAAGAGAACCTAATAGACCTGAGACAATTTTGTTTATTTTTGTGGAATAAATTTCATGGGAGTATATAACTGTACTGAACGTACTCCGTAGATTGAAATAATATGGCAAATGGGTTTTGGTATAAATACAGGAAAAATTGATTCTCTGTGTTAGTACATTCAAATCATTAAATATGCACAATCATATGGGCAATAAATGTACCTATGTTATTCATTGTTAGTGAGATTGAGTATCTGATTTTTTAAGGTCATTGATTCTCATTGTTAATTTTCGAATTCTGACTTTCACATTCTGTAAGTTGGCTCTCTTCCATTTTAATTTGGCTTTCGCCTTTGTCATTATGGATTTCGCCTAATAGAGATGAACAAAGAGCATCTTTGTTTGATACCCAAATCGACAAGAAAATCCAATTAGAAAGACGGTCTGGGCAAACGAAAATCCGAGATGACTCAGATAGAAGCCCCAAACTCCACCCAATCTTAAGAAACCGGAGGGTTTTCAGAAGCCAAACTGGATGGATCCACTCATTACAAGGGCTTTGTTCTTTAAAAACAGAACTGAGGAGTAATAATCGGGTCTTCATGGAGGGGGATCTCCAGAAGATTCACATGCACATGGAAGATCCATCCTCCCAGAAGCACCATCTAGGTAGAGAGGTCTTGGTAGGGGCAACAAGGAGGGGATAGGTGATAGGTCTGAAATTGGTGGTTTCAAGGGGTTTCAATTGGTAATGTTGCAAAGAGGAGAGTAAAGCTGGGAAGAGAAAGAAAGAAGTGTGAAGAAATTATGTATAATTGGGATAGGCCTAAGCCAAATCAAAGGAAGTCCAACCAAGAGAAAAATACAAATTAGAAGAGAGGAAAGAAGAGAGAGGACGGAGAGAATTAACAATTGGTGGTAGTTATTGTTGAAAGAAATTGGGTTGAAAATTTGGTGGAAAAAATGGAGAGAAAGAATTATGAGAGATAATTGGTGTAAATAAAGGTGATTTAGATATTTGGTGAGAGAAATAGATGTGTGTACAAAGTATAATTATGTGTTTTATAAGGATATAATTGTAAAGAAAAAGGGTAAAACTGTAAGAAATAATGTGATATAAATGGAAAGTGGTCAAACAAAGGGGGACAACTAAAAAGGAAACCAGACAATAAAAATAGAACGGAAGGAGTATGAATGAGAGTTAATGAATTAGTCTTTGTTTGTAATTAAAGTGAAGATAGAGTTGAATAGTCGTTAGATTTCGAGTTGAAACTAACAACACTCTTGTAACAGTGTTTTTGCACACGTGTCTTATGCAAGCTACAAGATATTTGCGAAGATTTTTTTAGTGCGTCAATGCAGATAATAATCTCCACATTTCTTAGCCTTATTTGGTAAAATATTTATCAATACTTTACTTTAAAAGAGTACTTTTTCTACCTTTACACGTTTTTCTATGTCTCACAAATTTCAAATATTTCTAAACACTGAATAATTCCAACTCTTAAGATCTCCCACACCTCTCAATTTTTCCAACAATGTTAGGCGCATACCTATAACTCTCCGGATTCGTCCATGCATTCCGAATCACCTCAAGACACAAATCATTGTCAATTCACATCGTCTCGAAATGATAGAGCGTAGCAAAACAAGGCTTAGGGATATCAACCTCGTTAACAAACAACTGAATCGGGAATATGATCCGACCCAAATCTATCAATATGGTGCATCACCACCTCCGAGAACAACTCCTACCATTTCTCTTTTGTAAATCCCAAATCAATGCTTTCCTGTATGAAATCTACGCTGCTTCGACCATTGTCCCAAGTGAACTTTGCCCCCCTATAATTGAGCAAGCGCATACCGCACTGCTCCACCACCCAATTAAAATCTAATACCTCACCAAGATCCACCGTACACCCGCCCTCTTTGTCCTCCACATTAGACAGAAAGTTAAAGTCACCAATCCACATCCAAGCATCATGCTCATCCTCAAACAGTCTTCTTAATAGGCTTAAAGTTTACTTTTTAGCCGGCTTGCTCGACCACCTATAGATACACGTAATATGCCACATATTGCCACCCGCCTTCAAAGAAACCTTTGCGTCAATATTCCTGATGATAATATCACCATCCCACGTCAAACAAATACCTCCATATCTACCCACAAAATCAACTAGAATACAAGACCCGAACCTAACTTCATCTGAATCTCTTCCATCCTCCGTATGTCGCAATTCTTCTTCATCAGAAATGAAACCTTAGGGTCCTTCTTCCTCACTAGAGAGGTGAGGCGATCAACTGCAAAGGCCTTCCCACCCATCCACCCACCCACCCCGATAGTTGTAGCTCAACACATTTATGATGTCCGACAGGAGAGGAGCTCCTCTTCTCCTTTTGACATGGCAACAGTAGCCAAATCCACCTTAATTTCTCTCTTCTTCTCCTCCACAATATCGCCCCCATCCTCCAACTTGGAAGTCTCTCTCCCTTCTATTTCATCCCTACTCACTTCACCCTTTCTTTTCTTGCTATTTTTATCATCCTCGCCATTATTTCCATTCGATCTAGAGCCATTCTCCCTCGCCACTTTCTTCAACTTTCTCCTCTTATACCACCCCCACCCCATAACCCTTCCCACTACCATTGATTTCATTGTTAGTCTCCTCGCTTTCTTAAGCACCATCCTTCACTAACTATGTTCCCACCACTCTTTCTTCCTCCTTTATACCAATCATTTCCTTAGTTACTTCTATCGAACGGTTCCCTCTGCCTTCATGAACATCTCTATTCCAGATTGTCATATCCTCCACCTCCCCCGCCACTATCTCAGTGAGCAGGTTGCGAGCATCCTGCATATTCTCTTCCTCCTCGGCACTCTCAGAACCAATTTCATTCAATACGCAGCTAAAGACCATCTACTAGGGTTACGCATCTCCTCTCTAATATTATTCCTTAGCACTTACTCCACCATAAACCCATACAAAATCTCTTTCTCTTTAGCCTTTTTCACCTCCGATTTCGACTGAACTCTCATTGAGGACGCCTTAAACCAATCCCCATATTCGTTTTGGAACTCTTTCGATTTGTCATCCTCACGATCCAGATCAATGTACCCCATCCTACCGCAAGTATAACAAAACTTTGGCATTCTCTCATATTTTCATTCAATCCACAACTTTCGATTCCCACATAACACCATGATGCCATGTTGGATCAGATATTTGATACTCATGCAAACCTTGGCTTGTAATAACATGTCATATACCAATTCTGATTTATCTACCTCAGAGACAACCCGAGAGTCGTCCCAAGACACCTTGCTACATCCACTGACATCATTCTTAAAGGAAGAACATAGAACTAAACACAAACTCAGTTTTTGTAAACTCCATTCGCGATAGCTATTCATTCCCAAGTTCATGAAGCACCAAAAGAGCCTTATGAAAGGACCATGGACCACCTCTCATTACCCTAACTTTACCATTCATATCCACAAATTAAAAAATGAACAGATTTTTTCAGAGTTCCCTAACACAAAACCCTTTCTTGTCCTCCATGCAGTCTTCATGAGCGATTTTAGGATAAATGAATTGAAAGATCTAGTCATAAATAGAGAGCTTAGCAGAGTAAATAAATTGGACTGCTTAGTATGGACATGATGGATTGCCTTCTCCAAGACAATAACACTCTTTTTCCTTGTAAGATACAAAACTTTACTATTGTTGTCTCTATCTAATTTAATCTAATTTTATCTTATATATAAATTCTAGGGGTGTCACAAAACAATAAATGAGGTTTTTTTTTCAGAAATTAGAGTTTTTCCCATGATTTCCAGTAATTACGGGTTTTGCACGTAATTTCTCGAAAGTACAAAAAATAGAAAATTTATTAAAGGTGTATAAAAATGTATGAAAAGATAACTTTTATTTGTTACATGAACATGAATTATTTAATAAATAAAATAATAATATTTTTAAATCAAACTACAATTAATGTGCAAAAATATAATAAAAAATGAAAAATATAAAAATATGGAGAAACCCGAAAAAATGCCCTGTCTCTAGTCAGTTTTGGAAAGTGTTTTCATATGGTCGAACATCGGGATTCCTTCATTATCAAAAGGTAATTAGATGTGAGTATGTGTTTCGGGGTTAATTTCGACTAGAGAGAGAAACTTTCTCCTCTCTCTAGTAGGTTTGCGACTCTTCGGCTCGAGCGCCCTTGGCGGTGGTTCTTCGACAGCGGCCCTTCGGTGGAGGCTTGTATAGGATCGTTGCCTCCTCCTCTTCTCCATCCTCTTCCTCATGTCTCTCTTCCTTTTTCATTTCGAAGTCTAGTAAGATTTACTTACAGTAATCAAAATCGATCAAGGTATGTATATACTACTTTTATAACTCAAATCAAATCTGATTCGAATGTCTTTCAATTATCTGATTTCGGTCAAAACCCTTCACAAACCAAATCTAGGCGAATCAATTCTTCCTTCTATAATAATTTGAATGTTTCAACCCTTTATCTGAATCTTTACCATTATCTTCATCAATACAAGCTTCAATTCTACTTAGGTCTTGATAATTTCAAGTTCTTTCGCTCAATTACTAAAATCCCCAATTTCTGCGGAATCCCGATATTAGGTTTCTTGATGAATTGCATCTTTCCTTTCGATTATGGCTTATAATATTCAATAATAAGGATGGTTTTGATTATAAACTCTCAATTCATGATTCTATGGCTCCATTTCACCAAAACCCCAAATTAATTTTAGGTCTACTCTATTACTGGAGTGTTGGATATATAAGTGTTCAGCTCAACTATTTCAAAGGACACCAGAATCATTTACATACTAGAACCTTAATCTTAGATTGTAATTCAAAGATGTCTAAGTTCAATCTAAGCTGTATTAAGTTCTTCACCACTTGTCTGATTTATTTTGCAATTGGTATTCGTTCTTCTACTGGCAGATGAATCTAGGAACTGCGATAGCAGGTCTCCTTATTGCTATGATGCCAGAATCAAGAATCTCAAATATTCCTGTCATAATTTACTTCCAAGGTATGTCTACATATTCACTTCTCACTGCATATCTTTCAATTTTGATTTTCGCTATACTAATAAACACCATATCAATCTGCATATTTACATTAACTGCATAGCTATAAACTCATATGATGTTTTCAAAACAACTTTAAGTTCATTCATTACTACTAAAGTAATCTTCACTTATCCTCATATCAATCATAAACAACCTATTACCTTATTAAATAACATGTTGATATTCAGAGACAGTAAATGTGTTTTATTAATCATTTGCATTTAGTTTGCATGCACATTTGTTATCTTTAATGGAAATTTATACAATATCAATCATATGACTTCTAAAATTTATAATCTTCAGATTCTAAATTTGTGTTTAGACTTAACATTCTTTTCTTAATCATACCCTGTAATGGATCTGGCTACCATTCTAATATTTATAATAGGTTCCCAGTTACATTTACATATATAATTCTATTTTTATATGTTACTTTTTGCATGTATCATATGAGGTTAAATATTTACTTTTCAAACATTGCTTCTACAACCCACTTTAGCCGCATTCCTGCATGCATTCTTGAATGCTGCAAATTCTTTTATTCTTCCAATCTTACCCTTTTTACCTTTCTAAAATCTACTTTTTCACTATTTTATGTAACCACGTGGTTACTAGTGATGATCCTATCAAGTCACCTATGTTCCACCGTTTCACCTACTACTCTTCATTTTAACCTCCCCAAACAACCCCTTAATCTTATCCCTCAGATTCTAAATATACCTGGCATGGTTACTTCCCATACTCAATTCCATCAAACCATGGATCAAAACCGCTCTTACTCACACGCTCTTGTGGATTTTCCCCACGGTAAAACATGCACTCGATCCAACACTCCACTAACTCTCAGTCAGGTTCTCTTTACTCTATTACAGCCCCCTACATGATGTTTACGGATTCTCTTCCAAACCCTGTCTCATCATTCCACAATATTTCCCAACTTCCATCTGAGGCTATGGAAGACATCATCCTTCCCACCGTATTTCCTTCTATTCCAGAAAACCTTCCTTTTGAAAACACCATGCATCAGATTTTCTCAAGCTATCTCTGATCCTCTCAGTTCTCCTATGCATGCACCTTCGATCAACGTCTCAATGGAGGAAATTCTCATTCAAGAGTCCATGACGTTCACGTCCATACCCCTGATGTCAGTCTCATCCCTGAAGTGCAAGAAACACTCGCCAAGATGAATCATTTTTCTTTGATTGTGCGTGTTGTTAACGCGTCTTTTGACTCACAAACTGTGGTCAATAGACTACACCAGGCCTGGCATCAAATCAGGGGAGGGGTCCAGTTCTACGAGATTGGGAACTTTTGGATCCTCTTTACTTTTTCCAACCGTGAAGCTCAAGATTGAGTCTGGAGCAACCGCCCCTTTCATGTATCGGGTAAGTTAGTCCTTGTCATTCCCTACATTTCCACTTTCAAACCATTCACTCAAGAAATTTCATCCATAGACCTTTGGGTTCGAATTCCTCGTCTCCCTCTATATTTGATCTCAATGCCTGCTATCCAGTTTATTCTGCAAAAAAAATGATCTTGGTACTGTTCTTAGACTTGATGACCTCTCCAATGCTCGAAATCGTATGAAATTTACCCATTTCTGTATTAACATCCAAGTCCCTGCCAATGGTAAATTTCCCAGTGTAGTCCATTTCTCGTGAATCCAAGGTGAACCCTATACCCTTCCTATGTGGTACGAGGACTTTTCTAAAGGGTGTAATGTGTGTGCTTCCCCAAATCACTCTCCCGATGTATGCCCTTTGAACAATCTCCGTCTCTCTCCGTTTACCATAGATATTAACTCCGATCCTGATGAACTGGCCCAGGCTGCTGCATGCATGCAGCAACTCATGGGTGGTCGTTTTATCTTTGAACCAGCCTCCAATGCTGCCCAAATGCGACCAAGCTTTGTTCAAAAACATTTCTTAAGCCTTAGTTGATCACCCTTCTTCTCAGGATAATCAACCCCACTTCAGCCCTGGAATTCCCCTAATTATTTATCTTAACATTCCTCCAAGCACCACCCTCCAATCAGAGTTTCATCAGTCCATATAATCCCGAATGTAGCTAGTCCGTCCAATCTCTCAAACCCGGTCTATCACATAAATCCAACCCCTAGAACGCCGCCTTCTAAAATTCAGAATATCACAGTTGCTCCTCCGATCATAAGCTCCGATGTAAACACTATCCGAAACCAACTGGTCCAAGAGGCAACTGATACCACAGAGATAATGGTGACAGTCCACAAAACACCGAACGAACGACAAACATTCCAATTCACAACATATCTAGCACTACCACCCCTCCTGTTGTTTGTGTGGGCCTGAAAGCTCCTTCCGAGACCGCTGAATCATCGTTTCACTCAACCAATGCTCAAGGCACGGTCAACCGTAGATTCAAAGGTGTAATGGTGCTATCTTCCACTGAAGACCTTTCGTCATCTGAGCCGTCTAATTCCTTCTCTTGGAAGAGGAAGGCTTCGGGGGATGAGTCGTCATCAGACTAATGATTATGAAGCTACAAGATTCAGGGAGGAAAGGTAACTTATATGTGATTATGAAGTTAAAATACATAGTAGATGATGGTTGCAGTAGATGTTGGTTTTTTCATACTCCGACCCCTGATAATTTTGTTGGCTACTCTAATCTTTTGGGGGTTGGTTTTGGCAGGAACAATATGTTGGTGTGGATCAGCCTTTTGTGTTGCAGGAAGTAGACCGTTTATGTAGATATACCTGGGCTCCTGCGTGGCTGTAATATTTTGGATGGCCATAGGTGTTCTGTTAGTATGGGCAATATTATGATGTACTGCTCTATTTGATGGACTATTATATGCATGAAGCGAATTATTCGGTATATACTGCTTTGCTTAAGATTTTCTATCTTAAGCAAAGTACGTCTGAATCATCTCATTCACGTACTATATATGCATATTAAGATAATAAATAACTCCCTGAATCGTTTATACATTTCTCTAATGTCATATAATAGCATGCTATCATTATGAATCTTCATAAATCCTATATCATCAAATCAATTTTTAATCATGATATCCTTGGGTATCCTTCACCATGTGCCTTTTGGCACCTTCAATGTTTCTTTTACATAGAATTTTTATTATGAATATCGCATATTGGAATTGTCGAGGCAAAAAAAAAAAAACTAACTTTTGGACTGAAATATCTTTCCTCAAAAAATCTCTCTATGGATATTATATATTAGCTGAAACTAAATCCAATAATCCTCTTAATAATAACTTTTTACACAAATTAGGTTTTAAACACATTTATATTAGCCGGCACATCAATCAAAGGGATGACTTTGGGTCCTCCTATCAAATTCCATTTTTACTAAATCTATTTCACCCATATACAATAAAAAATAATATCATTATTCTTAAATTTCTAAACAATAACATCGAATTTCTCCTCTTCTTTATTTATGCTCCTCCTGACAATGCTAATAAAGATGAATATTGGAATAAAATTTATCGCAAAATCAACAAATTAAACCTTCCATTTCTTATAATGGGAGACTTCAATGAAATAGCATGCGCGGCGGATAAATGTGGAGGTAACCTCCCAAATCAACATAGATTCTCCAGAATTTAAAGTCTTGTGAATCATTTTGGACTTCTCACTGTACCGCAAAAAGGTTTCCCCTTCACTTGGCGGAAATCTATTAATCTTTATAACACTTTAGAAAATTTGGATAGGCGTATGATCCAAACAATATTTAACAATTGGTATAAATCCATTGAAATAAACCATTTACCCTTTACAACTTCGGAGCATTGTTGCATCGTCCTTAAACTTGAAAACAGTCAACCTCGTAAAAAAATTCCCTCTCAGTTTGAGAATGCATGGATAGATCATCCTTATTATGTTCAAGTTGTTAAAAAAGCATGGTCTTTTTAATCAAGATAGTTCATATATGTTTAATCTTTATATGAAACAAAGATATTTAAAGAATTCTTTCAAAATCTTGGCGAACGAAATTTTATAACAATAATCATAATAAACTTCTATAGACAACAACAAACTTAGGGTAAGGTCCAACAAGAAATTATTAACAATCCACAAAATACCTATCTAATCATAAGCTTTTTAACGCGAAACAATACAACGCTTTCCTTTCTTTTCAACATAAATATCGGGTCCAACGAGCCAAAGTTCAGAATACCTACCAAATTGATAAAAAAACACAAAATAGTTTCAAAATATAGCAAAACAATGAACCTTTAAAAAAAATTACTAACTTTACTGCTATTGATGGATCTACTTATTCCGATCAAATACAAATGCAAGAAGCTATTACTAAAGACCTTCAAACACGATTCCATCCGCAACATATTAACCCTCTAAATCACACTGATTTTGTAATTATTCCTACTATTATTTCAGATACTGATTACTCCAATCTTCTTAAAAAACCTACTGAAGTAGAAGTTAAAAACGTAGTTCAAAATTTACATAAGAATAAAACATGTGGTCCAGATGGATTCCCTGTTGAATTTTACCAATCTTATTGGCATATAGTGGGAAATTCCATCACCAAATCAGTTCAAGCATTTTTCCATAGTGAAAATCTCCTTTCGGAATCAACACATTCCTTTATCTTGTTAATTCCTAAAACGGATCATCCGCAAACAATTAATCATTTCCGACCCATTAGTCTTTGTAATACGGTCCACAAAATCATTACCAAATTAATGGCTAATAGATTACAACATCTATTACCTAAATTTATTAATCCTTTACAGGGGGCATTCATCCAGAATCGTTTAATCCAAGACAATATTTTAATCGCCCGTGAAATTTTTGATTCTTTCCATAAAAAGAATAAAGGTTCAAGAGGCTGAATGGCTATAAAAATCGATATGGAAAAGACATATGATAAAATTCAATGGCCTTTTACACAACAAATTATGCTCTCTTTTGGGTTTTCTACCAAATGGACTAATCTAATCATGAAATGTATTACCTCCTCTTCGTTTTCTGTTCTGGTCAATAATGAACCAAGACCTACTTTTAAACCAAAATGTGGTCTTCGTCAAGGAGATCCAATTGCTCCTTTTATTTTCATTATTGCCATGGAATATCTGGCCAGATATCTCACAATTGAATCGCAAAAACATAATCACAAAGTTGACATTAAATTATGCAATCAGGGAACCTGTATTCCCTTTCTGAGCTTTGCGGATGACACTATAATCTTTGCAAATGCAAATGTAACCAAGCTTGGTGTATTAATATAGCCTTACAAATGAAATTACTTTGGAAAATTGTAAATGATGAAGGTCATAATATGTGGGTTAAAATTATAAAGGCAAAATATTTAAAGGCAAAAGATATCTTGAATTACAATAAAAAACGCAACAACTCATGGCAATTCGGTCGCTTGCTCCACCTACGGGATAAGTTCAATAAAGGGCTATTTGGGTTCTTGGTAATGGTAGAAATATTAATTTCTGGACAGATAATTAGATTGATAACATTGATATTCAACCCTTTTTTAATCCTAATATCCATAATCGTAATACTAAGGTCTCTGAATTTATTACTAATAATAGAATGTGGAATCCACTAAAATTAGCTACTATTTTACCAATTAATATAGTTAATCAAATTATAAAGATTTATATTCCCTCGTTAGATATTGAAGATAAATTAATCTGGAAACTTTCTAGTTCCGGTGAATTTAGCACTAGAAGTGCAGTAGAACTAACCAAAAATCAATGCACCAATCCTAGCTCAACAATTTTCAATAAAATGTGGAACCTTAATATTTCACCAAAAATTAAAAAATTCTTTGGAAGGCACTCTCTGATTGTCTACCAACAACAGAAAGATTAAATAGATATTTCAATCGTGTACCAAATCACTGTACTCCATGTAATGGACCTTTGGAAATGAGTTCCCACTTTTTTTCAGCTGTCCGAATACTATCCAAATAATTAAAATCATAGAATATCAATTGGGAAAAAAGATTAACTATATTCATACTTAATAATTTTATATATGATTTTGAGTACTTCATGAATAATAACACTAATATAGATGTTATATTTTTTCTTTAGTTTGAACTCTGGAAAGATCATAACAAACTAATTTTTGATAGATCTAATACTCCTAAGGAAAAACCAATTGATCTAGCCTTCATTCAATTTCACTCTTGGATGGCCTCTAAAGATTTTCATTCGTCCAAATATAAGTCTAGTACTACGCAAATGAATGGTAATTGACGGGCCGATTTACGTATTATAACGTGATGTAACGACTTTTATTTATTAGCCATAAGGTAATTAATGAGTTAATAAATTAAAAAGGGATTTAATTTATTTTGAATGAAACACTTGTTAGAGTTGAGATTTGGAGGGGATAATTTAGTTAAAGAAAATTAATTATTCCCCCACTTCTCTCCCACGTAACAAGGTGCAGTTCATCTTCTTCCTCTATAAGGTATGCCTGATGCTCATGGATGCAGGGGACAAGAGATTTCTATCAAAAAACTCTAGACTGACTTGATCGTCGGAGCTTGTAAACACCCAAAAACACTATTACTGAATATCCTGGATTGGTATCCCCAGAGTAGTCATTTTTATGGCGAACTGGGTCAACAAATCTTGTGTCTATTTATCGTTCTTCGTCGTTTCGTTATTCAAATTTACAAATTCATTAGCGAGCAGATTTTTGCCTCATCAATAATAATCATTATACAACAAGCCATAAAAAAGAGGAAAAACATAAAGAATTGGAAAAAAACCATCAGATCGCTGGTTTAAAGTTAATTTTGATGCTTCCTACTACGCAAACGACGAATCTTATATTGATATTGTTATTCGTAATAACAAAGGAGGAATTATTAAAATTTATCATAAAAAAATAAATTGTTGCTCCGCGATTCAAAGTGAGGCATGCGCAGCCAGTGTTCTAAAAAATGCTAGGCGGTGAGGGGGGGCCTAGCGCCTAGGCACCTAGGCGGGGCCTAGGCGGATCAATATTATAACACTTATTTTTTATATTTTAATATAATTTTCTTATATGAAAAACTAAATCGAAATATATTGATTCATAATTTTCATAGTAATTCATAATTTAACTATGTAATTTTAATATAAACACATAATTTGCTAATTAATCATCCAGACTTCATAGAATTTATAGTATTCGTCATAAAGAAGATCCAGGAGACCACAACAAGCAAAAATCATACAGTTTTCAACACATGTTTCAACGTAAGTAATATTAAATAATTATTCATAAGTCATAGTCGCAGTCACAGGCTCTTAGCGGACGTTGGTCACAGTACGAGGACGAGGGACAAGGAGAGCCGAAAAAGGGTAAGTGGCGGGACGAGAGGTGAGGTGAGGTGAGAGGCAGCCGATGGGACGAGAGGTGATGGCATGACAAGATGGAGGTGAGAGGTAGTAGGGATGACAAAGGTAGAGGGGTAAGAGGTGAGAGACAGAGGCGTGGACAAACGAGAGGGTGAGATTGATTTTTAACTTTTAAGATAACTAAAAACGCATAGTCCTTTCAAAAAAAAAAGAACGCATACCCCCACCTAGAGGAAAAAAACGGAAGGACTAGGCGCGCGTAGCCTCCTGGGCGGCCGCCTAGGCGGGGGATTTTTTTCCATCACCTAGCAAAAAAGGACTAGCTCCTAGTCGGAACGTTAGGGTGCCGCCTAGCACCTAGACGGGGACTAGGCACCGCTCGGCGGGCTTGTTAGAACACTGTGCGCAGCTATCGAAGGTATTAGACAGGCGAAACTTCTTAACTGAAGAAATATAATTCTAGAAGGAGACAAACTAACCGTAATAAATGTCATTAGATAGATTTGGCAGGTACCCTAGAAGATTAAAAGCACTATAGAAGAAATACAAGATCAACTCCAATCTTTCAATGAAGTAAAGATTCTTCATTGCTTCCAGAGAGAATAACAGGCAGCGGACCTTATTGCATCTAAAGACGTTGAGAAGATTGATATAGGAAATATTCAGTATCTTTGTAACATGTGTAACGTACCTGATTTTTACATCAGGACTTTGCGAGAAAGGTTGCAGGTGTCGCAACCTTTGCTCCTAAGTTTTCTTTTATCTCTTGTAAGCATTATCAAGCATGATAATGCTGGATTGCCTCCTGGATAAGGAGGATTTCCTTTGTTGTTCTTTATAAAAAAAAAAAGGTAATTAGATGTGTAGTCAATTTCGGAAGTGTGATAAGTGATAAAGAAAAGGTTTTGTTTGTACCACTCGGCCACAAACACAAAGTGTTTGAAAAGTCTGGGTTCTTGCAAAAACTATTTGTATATGAATTAGTCAACTTGTGTTTGTTCGACATCGACATATAGAGGTGAAAATTTGAGTTAAATTTTGAATAACTTGTTGGAAACTGAGTAAGTGTTAAATGGTTGGTTAGAGCTTAAATGAATAAGTTCAGTTTTTTAAGGTTAGATTACAACTAATTAAAATTTTAAATTAAATGACAGATTAGATAACTAAAAAAAATAAACTTACTTCTTCAAACACTAAGTAGATATATAATTTTTTAAAAGAAACATTGTCCAGAATTAAATTGTAGGCTCCGTTTTCACATATTAAGCTGAAACTGAAATTAAATTAGAAATTAAAAGATCTAAAAAATTCTTCGATAATATAAACTTTAATTTTAAATTGAAGTGGTAATATATCTTGCAATTTTTTTTTGAATATGATAAGATCCCAACCGACACTTTTGTGTTTTTTTATATAGAATAGGACAAGATTTATACACTTTAGTATGATAGTATCTATTGCGAAAGTATTTGAACGAGGCTCCTACCAAAATTATATGTATGAGAGTTAATAATTTAGTCTTTATTCATAATGTAAATAAAGATAGAGTTAAACTAGTCGTTACATTTCGAGTTGAAACTTAACAACGCTCTTGTAGTAGTGCTTTTTTTTCACAAGTGTCTTACACAAGCTACAAGATATTTGCGAAGATTTTTTTAGTACATCAACGCAGATAACATAGTGATCTCCACATTTCTTAGCCTTTGTTTGATAAAATATTTATCGATACTGTACTTCAAAAGAATTTTTTTTTCTACCTTTATACATTTTTCTGTCTCAAAATTTTCAAATATTATTTTTGGCATAGTTAACTTAAGATTATCTAGATGGCAATTGTACTTGTTCTACTTTTTTTTTTTGGAACAGAGCTAACACCGGAACCCCTTCTACAGGCGATCTCTATTTTCAAATATAGCTCAGTTGTATAGTATCGAACCCCCGCTGAAATGGAGGGGGACATGCCCCACACCACTGAGCCAATGTAGCTTCGGCTACTTCCTCTACCTTTTTAATGTTTGGTACATGTATCTATCAAGTTTGGTGTCAATAATGTACAATGTAGTATCAAGCATAAGCTTACGTAACTCTAATGGCATTGCACTATAAATTATACAGGTATTCTCTATGTCCATAAATGTTTTTCCCATTTCATTTTACAATATTATTCACATTTTTAGAGAATCTTCTCGATTTCGGTTGATATATAAGAACAAACATAATTATGTGTGGTCTTGTTTTATTCGTCTCAACGAGTACTTTAACAATATATAAATTTATCATTTTTATTAATATATATTTGAAGATATTTATGACACAACACATGTCTTGACAAGTATGCCACCGAAAGCTGACAACTGACTGACACTGCGCTCTTTCTGGTCCAGTGGATGGGATCTGAAAGAATAGAAATTCTAACGACAAGAAGGTCGTTTCGATCCAACCCATTATTGGGGTCCAATAAAAAAGAATATGTCAATTCCTGATAAGTCGTGGCTATTTCCCTCTATTTTCATCGATTAAATAATATTTCATTACTCGAAAAGTTTGACTATTCTGTATGGCTCTGGATATACTACTTTATATGTTTAATTTCATGTCGAACGAGCCGATAACTCGAACGCGTTCGGTGTCATATCTTTAATAGCGGGTTGGTTACACCTCTTCTATGGGATCGCTACGAGCTAGAGTATCATATGTTTTTTCAGACTTATCTTATATATAAAAATGGGAAGAACATTTTAGGACGGAGGGTGTACTACGATAGATGGTATATAGAATTGATCAGGAATCTAAACTTCACCTGTCAGACCTACCAACTGCTGTTTTATCAAACTGAATTCCAAATCGGAAAATATTCATCAGAAGAGTATGCTTATGAACAAATTATTAGACACTTGCACAAACTAGAAGAAAAATATTAAGCTATGATTCAACATCCCAAAAAGGCAGTAAAATAATAAACACTGATAATCTTCTAAACAAAACATATAGCTTGCAAGACAAACCGTTTAACGTAGATGGAATTGAACAAAACTGAATTTAGGTGTGATAATTTTAGGCATTCTCTGCAGGTGGAAGAGGGGTGTCTATGTTTGATGGCATTAAGATGTTGAAACCATCACCAGCAGTAGAAATTATCATTCCTGGTATTTGCGCATGCCAATGAAGCTCCTTCAAGTCCTTTTGACCCTGCCAAATATAAACAAATAACATAAATATAAATATCCACCAAAAAATACGCTATTCAATTTCTGCATTTCCAAGGACTATTTAGTATTATATAGATAGATTGTAGTAAATTGAAGAAAAGGTTGAAATTACTCACCTGGTGCACAAAGAGGAGTTGTGGTGGTAAATTTTCCGGAGCATTTACTGTATCTTCGGTTTCATCTCTGAACACTGCCTCCTCTTCTTCATCTCGTTCTAGGGACAAGTCCCATACACTGAAAGATGATTTTAGAAAAGAAAATCATGTCAGAATGGTTGATTAAGAATCTAATTAAATAAATTAACCCGAATAATTATTACGTGAGCTGGTGATCAGCTGAAGTAACGGCCAGGGTTGATGACTCGTGTGGACTCCATTCAATTGATGTTATTGGTTGCTTGTGGTATTCAAACTTTGCAACTACTGAATCACCACCATCCTGTATAAAAGATAAACTATAGTGTCACTGTAAAGTATTAAAATAAACCTGAAATCTAATTAAAAAAAGAAGAAGAAAATGACCAACAAAAAATAATCAAAATTATAATTCATCAACCAAAAATGGTCCAAATGATTTTTCGAGCTCAAGTTTTAGTTAATGCTGGTTAAATACCGTGAGTATTCGAAGATCGTGGATTTTAATTGTACCATCATCACTTCCTGAAGCCAACACTTGATTATGTAGCCTGAAGTTTGCCAATTAAGTAACATGAATTTAAAGCAAATATAGAAGAAAGAACAAATGCAGAGAAGTTAAATAGTATATTCTATTTTGAATTGTGACAAATTTGAGAACCTGTTCCATGAGATTACATTCACATCAGCATCGTGCGCTTTGAATGAAATGGCTGGGGACTTTCCTTTCCTGATATCCCATATAGCAATCTTCATATCCACAGAGCACGAGGCAAATATATTTTCCTGAACAGGACTCCACTGCGAATAATAGAGAAGAAAAAATAGAAACTAATCAAGAAAGGATTTTTCAAGCCTAATTATATCACTAATATGTAGACTTCTAATCTGTGTACTTTTATATATGATACAAATCCAGATTATCTAAATTATTAGTTTGCATTTCTGATTAATTGTTCGTTATTAGGCATGCTCCAACATTCTCCACTTCCTCTTTGTTGCTTTCCATTATCTAAATTATTATTATTTTGTTTTAGGAGTTAGTTATGTTTAACCTCTCTATAAAAAGAGGATTAACTCCTAGTACTTATATTAAGAATGGATTACACTATGAAAAATGGAGATTACCTGCAGGTCTTCCACACTTGCAGTGTGTCCAACAAAGGGTGTACGATCTACATCCCATTTTGATCCAGATGTCGGCTCCCACAGATGAATGGAATTATCACAGTCCCCTTCAAAGAAGAATAATCAAATGAGAACACTAGTTTAACAAAACCAACAAAAACAGGAAATTGCATTAAAGATCCATTTACCGGAAACTAGTCGTCCAGAAACACAAGGGCTCCAATCAATAGCATAACCTTCATTTTTGTGTTTAAAAGCAGTCAGTGGGGCCTGTTTGATAACTGTAGTTGGAACTTTAGTAGAATCTACTTCACTCTCTGCTAAGAAGTTGAGATGAGAGCTGAAGTCCCACACCTATTACAGAAAATACAACAAAAAATGGTATAAAGGCTCATATACAAAAAGTTTTACCTTTCATAGATAACGCACAAGTACCTCAAGAAGCAAAAAAAAATTACATTAGATAAGTGTTAGTTCATGCTATATTAATATGACTCCACCTTTGATACAAACCCGGATTATGTGATATTAGTTTTAATTAATATTCCTACTTCTAATTAGTTTGTTTGATTTCTAGCTATTAGTCAGTCCAAGTCAGTTACATTTAGAGAAATATATCTAGTAGTGGGTTAATTACCTAATATCTACGTTTTAGTCATCCTAGTTGTGATAGTAAGTTTGTAAGATTATGACTGAATTGAAAAATAAACCAATGCATCACTTTAAAAACAACAGTAAGAGCAGCACCTGAACAATACCAGAGTCGCTCCATGATGCACATATATGAGGGCTTTGTGGCATAGATCGAATACGATTTACACAGCCGTGATGAGCCACCCTACGTAACTGGAATCCATAAACATAAAACTTTAGTCTAAAATGAGAGAAAAAATTATGAAACTTCAAGACTAAAAGTAAATTTCATTTTTTTTAAATTGCATAATGAATACTTGCCTGAAGTATTGGTGTAGAAGATCCATTTTCATCTTCACCATCACTATCATCGCTGTCTTCACTATCATCATCCATATCAGTGCCGTCTTCATTTTTCTTGGGAGGCACAAGGTCACGTTTTCTCCCAGATATGTTAGATAGCTTGAAAATCTCAATTGAATTCAAAGGAGATTGATTTGCCTGTAAAATAAATTGCAAGGTTTCTTTTGTCATTTGAGCAATTAAACAACTAGTGATTTTCCATAGGCATTTAATGACATGCGTGGCTGATGATAGAGGGCATGGAGGAAACATTAGTACCATAAAACCTAAACTAAACTAGCTAGTATCTTTTGAAAAACCTGTTTAGAAATGAAATTGGGACACTTAAGATGTTTTAGAGCACTTAAGTGGATTCAAATAGTTGAAAATGTTGGAAGATGATATGCTGCTTAGCTATTGTATGGCAAAGACTATGCTTTCAATGATGATGAAAGGAAGACTGAAGGCTATTATGCGCAGAGGTAGAAGTAGAACTGAAACAAAGCAGAGGGCTCGTATGAAATTTTAAAAGATAAACAATTTCTGGTCTTTGAGCTATTTTAATAATCTCCTACACCTTGATATTTTAGATAACAAAAAGTAGCTCATAGATAAATAGAAAAAATAGCAATGTAAACTCAGAAATATTTTTAGCTTATTATAGAGTTACATATTTACTAATAGGGAACAACTCTTACCTGAGTTCCAGCAACAAAATATGCAGAATGAGGAAATTCAGATCGGACGAGTCCAAGGGAATCACGAACAATGTCGAAACTACAAAACATCAATCCAACTTTAAAAATTAGAACCATCAAGCAAGAACTGTGAACTCTTATATGTAAGGAACTGTGAACTTAAGTAAACCTTCAGCTGAATCAAAACTCTAGGTTGTGATTGAATCTCTCGAAATCATGTTTCTTTATTTCAAAACACTTATAGCTAGAAACCTATTTTTACAGAAATACTAGCCTTGCACTCTTGCAGATAAGTTCTACAAACTTAAACACCTCAAAAGCAAACGAACTTATAGTAAGGCAGGGGAAAATCAATATAACCTCAAACAGGGCCAACCAACATGAAACGCATGTAGAGAATTGTAAGCTGAAGGATCACAGTGCAACTCTTCGTCATCCTCAATCTTATCCACCCCAGGCTGCCATACTTTAGCCGGAGCTGGACCAGATTTCTTGGCGGCTGAGCTCGATGCCTACAGAAAATAAATAATCAGAAAACGCTTAACACATACATCAATCGACTCAAAACTGATGATAGAAATCATACCTTGTTCGTAGTGCGCTTAATTTTCTTTCGGGATTTGATAGCGCGAACCATTTTCGATGGAGGAGGCGAAGGATTTGATAGAAGTGGTTACACAGTAGAGAAGAGAAAAAAAAACAGAACCTGCACACTGTGGTGAGCAGCGAGAGGGACGGCGAGATGGCCGGCGGGTGGACGGCAGACGGTGAGGGGCGAGGAGGAGGAGGCGGCAGTCTAGGGTTTTGAGAAAAGGGGTTTTTTGAGTACTTGAGCAAGTGTAGAAGGAAATAAAGAGCGCGTAGCGGCTAGGCAGCGAGCCAGGAAGCGCCGATGTTAAGAATGAGGATCAAATTAGGGCTTTTTAATTAATTTCGGCCTTTTTTCATTTTTAGCATCACTTCAACACCTAAAAAGCCTGATCCGGGGCTGTAATAGAAACGGCTGATACTCATATCTGATATTTGGTATATCAGTATATAGATATCAACTTATTGATATATACTAATTTTGTATATAGTTTATATACTCATGGCTCGTTTGGTATTAATATCTAGATATAAGGTATGAGTATCGAGATATGGGTATGAGATATCGGGGTATGGGTATGCGATATTGGATATGGGTATGGATATGAGTGATATACTTGATATACTCACTTTTGGAGAGATATCAAAAACACACTCTAATATCATTTTGATACTCATACCTGATATACTTATCCACATACCAAACAGTATATATCAGTTTGATATTGATATACTGATTATACCAAACACAGGTATGAGTATGATTAATATCTTATACTCATACCTGATATCTAGTATCAATACCAAACAAACCCTCAGTTTTATTAGGATATCACTTATAATCTTTTATGTCTCTTATCTATTTTACATATTGCTTTCTAATCAAACTCATTTATTCTTCTTGATAAATACCATAATCGTTCTCAGAAATATCAACTGATATCTATATAATACCAAACGCAGATATAAGATATCAATCTTGTACTCATATCTGATATCTGATATCCATACCCATACATGATATCTGATATCTTAAGATATGGATACCAAACGGGCCCTAATATCATGAAGGAATCTGACATTGTTAAATAGATTACACCATTCACATTGATGTCGCACAATCTTTACAGATTTTTACGCGATGTCTAGGTATCGTGCGTGTTTTATGCATTGGTGCGGTACGATGTCTGTTATATTTTAGTTTTTTAATAAATGACTATATTCGTGTTTTGATTGTTAATTTGTTAATTTTATTGTTAATATAGTGTAAAATTATTAATGTTATTAAATATAATTTTATTATTATTATATTGTGAGCTAACGATACCGAAATTAAAATACTACAAAGCAACATGTTCAAAAACGCGAACTACAGAAATACCTGAATTGAACAACAAACATAACGATACCAAAATTAAAAAACTACAAAATAACACTTTACAAGATGTGAACTAGAGAAAATAACCAAATTGAACAACAAACATAACTATATCGAACTTAAACAAACAAGACACACACGATTGATGAAACTCGGACAGTCAACATATCCTCCAAATATGTTGCATCAAGTCTGTAGTGAGTCTTTCATGCGTGTTGATGCTATGCATTCGACGGTTTATATTCATGTAATCATCGATAGAGTTTATTGTAGAAGTCACCCGTCTGATATTAATTTCATCATTAGAATTCTCAATACTTTCCCTTGTATCTTGTTTGAAGTCCATCCCCAAGCTTTCCATTTCACTTTCATAGTTTTTGTATGTGTGGCGCTCATCCTCAACTATCATATTGGAGCGTGATGCAGCAATCCATGATCTTACGAAGTGTGGATCTGTTGTGGGCAAGAGCTGGATTTCGTATTATTGCAAAACGTGCTTGCAAAACTCCAAAAGCACGCTTCATATCTCTCCGACAAGACTTCTGAAGTTGAGAGAACCTTGATTCCATATGAGTTATGGGATTGGGGATGTCAATCACAAACATAGCCCAAGGTGGATATATGTCATTTGTTAGGTAGTACGACATGTCGTACTGATGGTCATTCACCATAAATTCCATAGGAGGTGTCGTGTCGTTCAGAAGATCATCGAACACCAGTGAACGCTGCACGATTGTTAACTCATTGAATTTCCCAAAAATCCCAAAGAATGAATTTCATATTTAAGTGTCTTGGGAAACTACAACTTCTATAACAAGGTTAGGTGTTTTACTTTTTCCTTGGAATTGACCGTATCACGGTGTGGGTGATGAGCGACGTTTAATACGACGTAAATAGTGGTTATTAGCATCGTTTATAGACGAATTGGTCATGATTTGGAGCATATTACCATAATCCGGACTTCGCAGAGCAAAGTGGTTAAATACAAAAATTACGAGCTTTCGGAAGAAGACCGAAGAGAAGTTGACCAAAGGACGAAGTAAAGTCACGCACACAACGGACGCAGCCACGCTGGAGCACATGGGCCAGGACGCAACCGCGCCCTGGGTGGCGCGACCGCGCCAAGGCGATGTAATAGTGGTGCGAATGCGCCCACACCGACACGGCCGTGTCGAGGCTCCAGAAGGTGGGACTCAACCGAGCCAAGTACACGAGAGGCGAACGCGACCACGCCGACAAAGACGCGCCCGCGCCCCGTAGAGTTTCTGTCATGGAGCAATTCTCTTCTACGAGCTTTATTTGGGCCTTTTACCTATTTTCTGATGTAGCTTCGGGCTTGAGACTTTTTAGGTTATTTCTAGGGTTTCCCTCTTCTATAAATAAGGGATTGAACTTTGCATCTTTCTCATGCTTGATTCTAGGTTAATTTAGAGAGTTTATAGAGAGAATTCTTCTCCCGGTTGAAGTCTTCGGATGGTTGGTTTGTAGTCTTTCTCCCTTGGTTCTAATAAAGATATATTATTTGAATTGTTTTAACCTCTTGCTTGTATTATAAATTGATTGTGATTTGTTTATCTAGCTTGATCACCTAGGTTTATAGATCTATTTCATATAGCTACAACCTGGTTTATCCTAGTTGGAGAACCTTGCCTACTTAGTGGCACAAATCAATACTTGAACTAGTTGGGCTTGTAGGGATGTGGAGATTAACGAGGTGTAGGCGCCAAGGGCAATACACTTTCCTATCTATTGATGAACTTAATGTTGCCTAGGAGTTAGTCTTGATAGTTTCAGGACTAGGTTGGTAGTAAGGCGCTATTAGGACTAGTTGACATAATTAGCAACTCTAGTACATGGATTAGGACAATCATAATATATAAATTGATAGGATGAACCCGATTAGCAATTAGGAAGTCTATGATCAAACCAACCATTATGTTGTGTGGATACTCGTTTAATAAGGTATTTTCTCTATTGCTTTCCTAGATTAAGTTAGTAACTTAGCATCAATCTATTTTCCCCCCTTTTATCATTAATTGATTTTATTAATTACACAAGAATCGAATACCTGACTCCTTGTGGGATCGACCCTTGCTTACCACTCTACTTGTAGAGGTTTTAGTGAGGTATTATAAATATTATTTTGATAGGCGTAACAACCATTTTGGCGTCGTTGTCGGGGAGTCTAAACTACTTTTCTTGTGTTTTAATTTGATTAACTTTGGTGTTGACCATTTTATGGTCAGCACCCGTGCTATTAATTGTTTACATGCTGAATTTGCAGGTGATATGGATGAAGTCAAGCCTACGACTTTAATCAAGGCGCTGCTCGGGAGGCAACCCGAGAAAAAGAGGTATCTTCCACTTCCATCTATCTTTTATCCTTGTTCTCTATGTCACAATAGGGACATGTTGTACTATAAGTGTGGGGGAGGGAGATTACATCTTACCTATCCTTGTTTTTCAAATTTTTGAGTCAGTTTTCTCCTTAATTGCATTTTTAGAGTCGGCTATCATATTTTTCCCTTATTTGATGCTTTGTGGAGTTCTATAATGGTGTATGGAGTTTGGATCTTTTTATTATGCCTTTGATCTTGATTGTTGATATTACAATTGTGTATGATGATGATATGATTGATCAACTTTAGGACTTTGACTCGAGCATGTAGTTTATGATTAGGATGCACTAGGTCCAAAAGCCAAGTTTGCATGATTACCCTCTTTTCTCTAATTTTTTACCATATTGATTTGAGAGTTTGTTCCCATCCTTCTTCATTATAATGGAAAGTTAAAAATTAAAAAAGAAAGAAATAAGGTAGTGAGCTCTTAGTAAAAGAAAGTCGAAAGAGCACGCAATGCCCAAGTTGTGAAATAGAACCAAGGGATCGATCCCTGAAAGGCCTATTAAGCAAAGAGTTTCATAGTAGCCTGGACCATAAAATGGACAGGTTCTACCTAAAAATAATAATTGGGTGCGTAATAAGTTGTGTGAGTAGGATGAAAATGGACATTATAAGAATACAATTGGACTTATTAGAGTTAAGACTTGGTTTATTTTCTTTCATGTGGTATGGGAAATCTTGCATTCTCTTCATGGATTTGAGCATGTCACTTGAGAATTAGTCCTAGTTTTGATCTTGCATTATCATTATTCGTATATTATTTGGATAAAGACATCTTTTGCATAGTTTAGGATTTCATGCACTTGCGTAGGATTAAGCATAGCTCGAATCTAGGGGGGATGATTGGTGCCATTGTTGAGACAGTTTAGAGTCTTATCGAGTCTTGCATTATTTTTAGTATAGTCGGAGTCTACGCTAATTGATTTAATGATTGTAGGTACATAGGAGCTTAAGTGTTGATTCGACGACCACCACATTCATGTCATCCATACTCGCTGAGATCGGCCGGGAGTTAGCTGCAGCTTACTCGAGGAAGAGCAAGGTTTAAGTGTGGGGGTATGATGAGCGACGTTTAATACGGCGTAAACAGTGGTCGTTAGCATCGTTTATAGACTAATTGGCCATGATTTGGAGCATATTACCGTAATCCGGACTTCGTAGAGCAAAGTGGTTTAATACAAGGATTACGAGCTTTTAGAAGAAGACCGAAGAGAAGTTGGCCAAAGGACAAAGTAAAGTCACGCACACAACGGACGCAGCCGCGCTGGAGCACATGGGCCAGGGCGTGACCGAGCCAAGGCGACGTAACAGTGGCGCGGCCCCAACCGCGCCGAGGCTCCAGATGGTGGGACGCGACCACACCCACATTGGCACGACCGCGCCAAGTACACGAGAGGTGGACGCGACCGCACCGACAGAGACGCGCTCGCGCCCCGCATGGTTTCTGTCGCGGAGCAATTCTCTTCCGCGGGCTTTATTTGGGCCTTTTACCTATTTTCTGATGTAGCTTCGGGCTTGGGCATTTTTAGGTTATATCTAGGGTTTCCCTCTTCTATAAATAAGGGATTGAGTTTTACATCTTTCTCATGCTTGGTTCTAGGTTAATTTAGAGAGTTTATAGAGAGAATTCTTATTGTTCTCCAGGTTGAAGCTTGTGGATGGTTGGTTTGTAGTCTTTCTCCCTTGGTTCTAATAAAGATATATTATTTGAATTGTTTTAATCTCTTTCTTGTATTATAAATTGATTGTGATTTGTTTATCTAGCTTGATCACCTAGGTTTATAGATCTATCTCATATAGCTAGGGAATGGTTTATCCTAGTTGGAGAACCTTGCCTACTTAGTGGCACAAATCAATACTCGAACTAGTTGGGCTTGTAGGGATGTGGAGATTAACGAGGTGTAGGCGCCAAGGGCAATACACTTTCCTATCTATTGATGAACTTAATGTTGCCTAGGAGTTAGTCTTGATAGTTTCAGGACTAGGTTGGTAGTAAGGCGCTATTAGGACTAGTTGACATAATTAGCAACTCTAGTACATGGATTAGGACAATCATAATATATAAATTGATAGGATGAACCCGATTAGCAATTAGGAAGTATATGATCAAACCAACCATTATGTTGTGTGGATACCCGCTGAATAAGGTATTTTCTCTATTGTTTTCCTAGATTAAGTTAGTAACTTAGCATCAATCTACTTTTCCCCCTTTTTATCATTAATAAAGTTGATCTTATTAATTACACAAGAATCGAATACCTGACTCCTTGTGGGTTTGACCCTTGCTTACCACTCTACTTGTAGAGGTTTTAGTGAGGTGTTATAAATATAATTTTGACAGACGTAACGACCATTTTGGCCTCGTTAGTGGGACAATTCTTCCATGTCTAGTGATTACAGTCGATACTCCCAACCATGCCAAGCCTCTTGCACTGTTGATTAATAGAAGTTGTTGTACGTCGTATTCATTGGCCCTCCTCATGTAGGTTGCACCGAACTCCGCAACCACAATGTCACAAAAACGCGAGAGACATTCCAGAGCCGTACATTCACCCGTGCGGCAATACTCATCAACTGCGTCGACACAACACCTATAATCTATCATTCGCATGACTGCGATACATTTTTGGAGTGTGGATAACCCCTAAGGCTAGCAGCATCTGGCTTGCGCACAAAGTAATCATCTTGATGCACTACACCGACAACTATTCGTTCGAACAAGGGAATTCTCATTCTTTTATCTATGTCAGAACTTATCTGCATATGGTGCGTCAAGACTGAAGTAATCTCGTTCCAATAGCACGTTGGGCATGACCGACTCTATCTCTGTGATATATTTACGCTTCTTCTTTGAAGCTATTTTTGGTTGTTGTTGTTGTTGTTGTTGTTCGATGGAGTGCATCATATGAGGTATGTTGTACATTATGAACCGTTGAGCTTGTTTGAGGGGATTCAAGGGAGAAGCGGAGTAAGAAGTGAAGGAAGAAGCACCACTAAAAGTTTCTTCAGACGAAAAAGAGTTTGATGTAGTGGATATGATTCTGTTTACTTAAGAAATGGAAGAAGGGTTGGTGTATCTGAATTGAGTTTCAGAGCTGCATTATATAGACATGGCTTAGCAAATTCAAATAGCCGTTGGAAATATCCGTTTCAAATCCAATTTCAAATTAGATCGGGAATACAAATTATAATTCAAAGTAAAAGCAATTTTCATTACAACAGACACATGAGAAATGACAGTACAAACAAATCACACAGTTCCATCAAGTATCCCATCCTTTGATTCTTCAACCTCTCCTCTCTCAAGGCCTGATCCTTCAGTTTCATGGGCTCCCTATTTTCCTCCTTCTCATTTTCCCACTAAATTCTCTGTCTTTCCAAGTCAAGAGCTTGGGAATAATTATCATTAAATTGCACTCATCCCTCGCCTTTTGCATCTGTTCTGGAGTTGCAAGAACTTCCACCTTTAGCCATCCTTTTCTCCTTGTCCCGGACCACCAAGCATTTGGGACTCGTGACGCTGTCGTCAACCAAATGATATTGCTTCGTCCCACTACCATTGCATGTTGATTCCACTCTTTCACCCTCATCATCATCAACATCGACAGTGACATTATTTGGATCTTGCTTCTTCTTTAAGTGACTCTCCCAATTCAAGTATACTTCGGACTCCGGATACTGTTTCAAAACATCCTACTGTTTGAACATGGAAAAACCAATGTGGAACTTTGGGTTTTCCTTGTACAATTGTTGTGCCATTGCGAGCACGTCGGTCTCGTTAAATCCACTACACTGGCCAACTGTAGACTAGCCTTCTCGTAGCAACTAAGCCAATGATTAACTTCCTCCTTGATCTGACCGACTCTTTTCTGAAGAGAATCTACAGTACGCCAAATAAGTTCGAGGAACAACCCATCCCTCCTAGCTTCCTCGTACTTCTCATGAATCTTTTTGGACAAAGTACCATACCTCTGATTAGTACCAACAATCAAATCTGAACAAACGTCCATGTTCAACGAAGAAGAACCAAATCCTCATTCTTGCACCATTGCACATTCCGTGGTTGAGCCTTGGCGTGTGTGGCATCATCAATGATTGCCTCATTTCCTTTCCTGCTACGACCCTTTGACTTTGGTTGTTTTTCGGGCTAGGTCCGTAACAAACTCAACATCGGTTTGGGAGAACATCCCTTGTGTTTGAGAGAGAGGAGACGGAAAATCTTCGGACGAGTTTTGAAACAAAATGCGAGCTACATCTGGTGGAGGTGAGTTTGACATGGACATTCCAAACATTCTCATAGTTTGCTCATACCTCTCGGGTTCATTTACCCTTAACCACGCAAGCATGTCCAGAGTGAAAATGCTCGCGTTCAAGTTCCTGTCCATCTTGCTGGAAAAACTTAAGTGTTTAGGATGTTTTGAGTGTGTTTCGGGTTTAATTTAAATAAAGAGAGAAATGAGAGATGGAGATGAGATGCTCCGAGCATAGCTAAGAGTGATCTATATTTATAGATCTCGAAAAAATAGAGTCGTTGGTGATTTTTATTTATTTTTTCATTTTTATTTTTTAAATTATATCCATTTTTAATTCAAAATTTAAATTATAAATGTTATTTTTTTGGACCAATCAGGGCCTGCCACGTGGCAACACCGAAGCCTCTTCTGAAAAGTATTATTTTTAAAAAAAATAGGACCATTCAGGAGCTTCCACGTGGCAGCCCCATACCTCATGCACACGCATGCGGCAAGGATGTCACAGGCATTGCCGGGGTGTGTGCTCCCCGTTAGGGGAGCTCCCAGTGTGGCTGTCACGCTGGCCCGGGCACCCGCACTGCTACGGGTGGTATTACACAAATATATATCCCCTCTTCTAGCATTGATGACCAACTCATTTGAAAAAAATTCTTTGTAGGGCTCTTTCTAACAAAATTGGTGCTGCCCATGATTACTGGTCATGCCCCAACTACCTCCAACTCCACTACTAATATTATTTGGCATCTTCACATCCCCCCAAATTCAAACCTTTCACTGGAAAGCTGTATTCGACTGTCTTCCTACGACTGAGCGAATGGACCGCTTTCAAAACACGGTTCTGTATTCATGCTCGCATTGTGGTACTCCTGTTTGTTTGAGCTAGAGTGTGTAACTAGCTAGCTCAAACATTCCGTTTGTTTTGATGATAACAAACATAAGTATTTGATGTCCTTTGTGTGTGATAAGCTTTCTAGGTATAGCTTGAGGATTTGTAAGAGTAGTTTTGACAGGAGACTAGCTTAAGGTCTAGCGGGAAAGCTAAATCTCGCCAAGACTGAATAAATGTTGAAGAGAAGAAATAGAAGACGGAAGGACTAGCTTTAAGAGCATGAGAGTCGTTGTAAAGCTAGTGGATCACGCTTCTAAGTGATGAGAGAAGATAAAAGCAATAGAGTGAAAAGCGAGAGTCTAATCCTGCACAAGCGCATAGAGGATTTGGTCAAGTGAAGGGAATTCCGGTGAAGCTACAACTTAGGGGAAATGAAAATAATAGGGAGTTTGTTAGGATTTCTACGAATGGATAGTGGATTAACGGGGATCGCCAAGCTGGACAAATCAGACGCGCTAGAGGTGTGAAGCGGATTGCCAACGTGGATGAGCTATTAGAATCAAGCGAAGAAGAACAAATCATTTGAATTCATTGATGCATTTCCAGAAGGCAAATGATCACATGGGTCGCTGAGGTGGACTTCTTCAATGCCACTTGATATGTATTTGCTAGCTTTAGGGTTTAAGTTAGAAATACTATATAAGTGTGCATTAGGTATTGTTAGGCACGAGAGCTTAGAGAGTTGAACGAAGAGTTTCAAAACTTCACTTGCTAGAGAACAGCAAAGTGAGTAAGCCCAAGAGAGAGCTAGAGATAAAGCTATTAGGAGCTTAAGTCGCCGTGTAAAGAGCTAGTGTCTAAATCACCTTAAAGATTGATTGAGAGATATTGCTTGTATATGTTGAACGCAACTTGTATTGTGTGAGAGAATTACTTTGAGCTAGGAGTAGCTTAAGTGTATAACTGCTCTTGATTAATATAAGTTTAGTGGTGAGTTTTATCCCGAGCTTGTTAGAAGCTTAGGGTTCTCACTTTGGAAAAATCCTTACATTGAGTCGAGCTTTTTAATTCATATTACTAAGTTCATTATTGTAGCTAATCTCCCCTTCCACTCTTTGGAAGAAAAAAACCTCCCCTTTCGCAAATCTAACTCATTAGCTTACTAGCTATTTGATTTTAACTTGGAGATTAGACTAGCTTACTTGTGTTTTCATCATATACATCTTAAAACACATTAAACAGTCCGATCAAGTCAGTCGATCCTACAATTGGTATTAGAGCTAAGGTCGCTTAATTGCATTGATTCTTAATCTCTCTATATTCTGAGTCATGGACAACGATAAAAATGTTTTTAACCTAGGAATCTCTTTAGCTAAGCCTCGTGTCTTAGTTGAGGGTGAACTAGAATGGTGGCTAACAATGACAAAGAATTACATCCAACAACCGCACTATCAATGTTGGAGGATTATTGAAAAAAGGTGAAGACAAGCTTCTTGAAGAAACAGACTGATGTAGGGAAAACTTCCCTTTAGCTTGATCTAGACAACACAAGCTCAACAATGGTGAAACAACAATAAAACTAAGTTAGTCTCCAATGGTGGCTGACAGGCGTTTTACCGGTCGTTGTTCCTATCAAAAATAAATCCAACTAACTTCCACTAGTAAAGCGGCAAGTCGGAGTCGATTCCTCAGGGAGCCACAACGATAGTTTTAACTCGAATTGTGTTATCAGCAGTAAAAAGGGGTTTTGGTTTGGAAAAATATCGAAAACAATAATAACTGAATGCGTTGGATTTTGAAAACTTATAATGATGAAAAGCTCACTCTTTCAGTCTCAGCACATTATTCTTATGGAAAGTTGATCATCGAATTCTAATAAAGTTATGTTGTTTTAAATAAATAATCTAGTTGTCCTACTCTTTGTTCGTAAATAGCAACTAGTCCAAATAGTCATAGAAACCCTTGTTGTATGCAATGACCAAAGAAATCCTAAGGTTCAACTACTCAACAGCATAAAGATCAAAGATGTGTAGGCCTATGCAATACCATTGGCAAATCACCGAAACTCGACACAAGTATATAATCTCTACAAAAGAAGCACTCGCAAATAGTCTATGCTAATTCTGATTGCTACCTAAGAGACAAGACTTTTCAAATCGAATTATCAAGCCTAGCAATATGAATGAATAATAATCAACCTAGTTTGCAACCTAGATAAAATCAAGATCAATCAATAGACAATAAGCACAAGAGAAAATAAAACAATGCTAAAATTATTATTAGAACATAAACATAGAATTCTCACAAACAATTCCTAGAATAATGGCCTTAACCTAAGAGTGAACTCGTAAGGACTTAGCCAGACATAGCCAAGAGAAAGCTAAACATGATTATGGATAAACTAACCAGGGATGAAGGTCGAAGATGGTAGAAAGGTGGCAGCTTTCCACTTGGTGGCTGAATTTCTAAGAACTTGATTGTGAAAAGTGGCAAAAGATCCAATTAACCTAATAACTAAGGGTTTATATAGTACCCAGCCTAAGAAATATAAAATAACTGAATTATAAAAGATAAAATGGGAAAAACTAATAAAAACTGATAAGTTCCCGGGCTTAGATCTGCATTTTGGACCGGGTCCGTCGAAAGTCGCGATCGCTACATGAATGTCGTGGTCAATACTTTTCTCCAGTCTTCCAGAAACGGCTCCACTCTCGATCGCTACTTCAGGGTCGCGATCGCTACTTTCACTTCGAGGCAAAGTCTCGATCGAGACATTATAGTCTCGATCGTGACATCTTCTTCGAGGGCAAATCTCGATCGAGATACCAAAGTCTCGACCGAGACATCTTCTCCGTAGCTCGTCTTCGTCTTGAAACCTTCTCTCGGACTGGTCTTCGGTCTTCTGTAAGCTTCCGAGGCAGCTCGGCTTCGCCTCTCCGCTTCTCCATGGGTGTAGGTGTGGTAGTCTTCTCTCTAGCTCCGTCCCAAATGCACTAGAGGTGAGTACAAATAGGATCTCCATAATCAATACCACAAAATAACGCTTAAGAGCATCCCGCAAATCTACAAGTGAACAATCATACCAGATTCCGAGAATACCACTCAATAAGCACCTAAACACCACTAATCCTAAGCTAATAGTCGTTAGTTACACCATATAATAAGCTCCTATCAAACCTCCCCACACTTAAACCTTGCTCGTCCTCGAGTAAGCAACATAAAACTCACTCCTCCTAAAAGCACAAAGGTCTACAGTAAGTGTAGAGAAAATCTGCTAGCGACTATACCACAAACTCCAAAGTGTAAATAAGCACTAACCTACTCCGATCTATCTCCTTATGTCTCCTAGATGTCCTACCCAAACCCTCCTTATTTCTCCACCTTCATATATCACCACTCCATAGCAATAGTAAAATCGAACAAAACCGAACCAAGTGGTGTGATTTTAACCACATGTGGAATCCTAATCTCCTCTAAGGGTAAGGGTATATAAATATGACATAATAGGGATAAAATCGAGTCTCCCACTCGCTTATACACTTCTTATTCCTCCTCTTCGAGTAATGTCCTAAACCACTAAATATAATGATAAATCCACAAATCACAACCACCAATCCTAATTTAAAATTCTGCATCATACAACCACAACAGTATGCATCAAACTCCAAGAAATAGTGAACTAATCCTAGAATCTAACTCAACCGCCGATAATATATATATAACAACCAAATAAACTAATGGAATGGTAGGCATGCAAAGTGTGAATAACAATATGCTCAATAGTAAAGAGATAAAAGACTAAAACTAACTCCTTATCCCTCCTTGGTGAATCCTAAAAACCTGAGACATCCTTCAACTCCCTTCTTATGTCTCCGACGCCAATAGATATGCAATTAAATAATCACAAAACAAAGTAATTCTGGCGCCCTTTCGGGTTTTCACCAAAATCAAAGTGGTAGGAACTATTCTTTCTATTCTTTTTATTTTTCAGGCACCAACCTTTTCCTTTTTATCCATTTTTGCTTGCCTGGTTTTTACTCTTTATTTTTTCGTATTTTTTCGACCTTTTCGTTTCTTTTTCGTAACTTTTATGATTTTTTTAAAACAAAACCGATGCAATTGTTCAAGACGCAACATAAATTCTGGTACAGACTCGATCCAAATACGACACAAAACAGTTCAGCAGAAAATAAGCAAGAAAGACTAGAAAAACACATAAAACTCCTCCTCGGTACGGTAAATCCTCTCCCACACTTTGAACAGCGCATTGTCCGCAATGCAGCAAAAGAGGACATCATATAAATAGGGAAGAGGGGGAAATACCGCAATCACTCCTCAGCGTCGACGCCTCCGGTCGCGGTCGAGACATAAAGTCGTGGTCGAGACCTTTTTCGGAAATTTTTCACAAAGTCAGGTACCGTCGTCTCGGTCGAGACATTTGTAGTCGCGATCGCTACTTATCCTCGGGGGTAAAGTCTCGATCGAGACCCTGTAGTTGCGATCGCGACTCGAGTGATTTCGGGGGGTTTTTTGGTTTTACTCCACCAATGGCTTCTCCCTGCTGACTCCTTAGACTCTCTAATGAAAATGACAAAAACAAAACAAACAAATGGGATTAAAGTTAGTAAAAATCCCCCGGGTTGCCTCCTGGTCAGCGCCCTTTGTTTAACGTTGTTGGCTCGATGTAACCTCGCTCCTTAGTTTTCTGCACCAGGCTCCTCAAGAACTACCTCTTCTATTACCTCGTCGGAAAAACTCTCATGATACGGTTTTATCCGCTGACCGTTTACCTTGAAGGTGTTGCTGTTGATCTTATAAAAAAGCTCCACCGCCCCATGAGGAAAAACTCGGGCAATGACATAGGGCCCGCTCCATCTAGACCACAGTTTACCTGGAAAGAGTTGAAGGCGCGAGTTATAGAGTAATACCTTGTCGCCCACATTGAAAGTCTTGCGTAGTATGTGTTTGTCATGTCACGCTTTCGTTTTCTCCTTGTATATTGTTGCGTTCTCATACGCTTCGCGGTGTATTTCCTCCAACTCATGCAGCTGCAATTTTCGATACTGCCCAGCCTCATCTATCTCCATATTGCATTTCTGGACTGCCCACCATGCTTTAGCTCCACCGGTAGGTGACATGCCTTTCCGAACACCAAGCGGTATGGGGACATCCCAATGGGCGTTTTGTATGCGGTGCGGTAGGCCCATAGTGCATCGTCGAGGCGGAGACTCCAGGCTTTCCTGTTTGGTGCGGCTGTCTTTTCCAACACCCCCTTAATTTGCCGATTAGAGACCTTGGCTTGTCCATTACTTTGTGGGTGATACGCTGTGGAGATTCGCTGGGTCACGCCGTATTTCTTGAGTAGAGCGCTGATCGTCTTATTCTTGAAATGAGTCCCTTGATCGCTGATAAGGGCTTTCGGGATTCCGAATCTAGCAAATATATTCTCTTAAAGGAACCCTGCAACTACTTTTGAATCATCAGTCTTGGTGGCCTTTGCTTCCACCCATTTGGAAACATAGTCCACCGCAAGTAATATATATAGATTCCCATTAGATTTAGGAAAAGATCCCATAAAGTCTATCTCCCAAACATCGAAAATCTCACAAAAGACTAACGGTGTTTGTGGCATTTCATTCCTTCGGGATATTTTCCCAACCCTTTAGCACCTATCACAGGTTTGACAAAAGGCATAAGCATCCCGAAAGATGTGTGTCCAAAAGAAACCTGTGTCAAGTACCTTCCTAGCAGTCTTATTGGGCCCGAAATGCCCCCCACATGCTTAAGAGTGACAAAAAGAAAGAACAGATTGTACCTCATTATCCGGGAGGCATCGTCGAATTACCTTGTCCACGCAATGTTTCCATAAGTAGGGGTCATCCCACACATAGTATTTCGCCTCACTCTTGATTTTGTCGCGCTGAGCTTTGGTGCAGGCAGGAGGGAATTCCCCTCGAACTAGGTAGTTCACTATGTGTGCATACTATGGCGTGAAGGAGCAGAGGGTGAGTAATTCAGTTTCGGGGGCGTACCTGGTTGTGTCCGCGGGAGGGTCGCGATTGAGAAGGGTGGGTCACGATCGAGACTTTATCCCCGTGACCAAATCGCGATCGAGAGAAATGGGTCGCGATCGAGACAATTCAGTCGTGGCCAAGTCGCGATCGAGACACTTAAGTCGCGGCCGAGACACTAGAATAATGTCGATTCGGCATAAGGACTCGTCCGGAAATTCGCCCAGCCTCGGTTTCGCCTCATCACCACCATCGTGAACCAGGCGACTAAGATGGTCAGCCACGGAATTCTCGGACCCCTTTTTATCCCGGATATCTATGTCGAACTCACTTAATAATAAGACCCATCGGATGAGTCTAGGCTTTGATTCCTTCTTTGTCATGAGATAGCGGATGGCTGCATGATCGGTGTGGATGATCACCTTTACCCCGAGTAGATATTGTCTGAATTTTTCGAGGGTGTATACCACAGCTAGCAGCTCTTTCTCGGTGATGGAGTAATTCTTTTGGGCGCCACTTAGTGTCATTGACGCGTAGTAGATAACGTGCATTGCTCTCCCCACTTTCTGGCCTAAAACAGCTCCTACAGCATAATCGCTAGCATCACACATGATCTCGAATGGTAGAGACCAATCCGGCACCTTGGTAATCGGCGCAGCAGTGAGGTGCGATTTCAAGGTATTAAACGCCAGCTTACAATCGTCGTTGAAGGCAAAATCCACCTCCTTTTTCAACAGCTCACAAAGTGGTGTCGAGATCTTTGAAAAATCTTTTATAAACCTGCGATAAAACCCTACATGGCCAAGAAAAGAACGAACTTTGCGCACATTAGTAGGATACGGTAAAGACTGAATTACGTCAATCTTCGCCTTATCGACCTCAATCCCTTTAAAGGATACAATGTGACCCAAAACAATACCATGATTCACCATAAAATGACACTTTTCAGAATTTAACACTAAATTGGTTTCTACACATCTTTGTAGCACAAGTTTCAAATTATTCAAACAAGCATTAAATGAATCACCATGGACTGTAAAGTCATCCATAAACACCTCAATAAAGTTCTCAATATATTCGGAGAAGATACTTACCATACATCGCTGAAATGTACCTGGTGCATTGCAAAGTCCGAATGGCATTCTTCGGTATGCGAAGGTACCAAAAGGACATGTGAAAGTAGTCTTCTCCTGGTCTTCCGGTGCTATGGCCACTTGGAAGTAGCCCGAGTATCCGTCGAGGAAACAATAATATGCGCGGCTTGCAAGGCGTTCTAGCATTTGATCGATAAAGGGGAGAGGAAAGTGATCCTGCTGTTCCACCATTGGTATCGCCCTTTTTAATGCAACCGCCTTCTTGGACGGAAAGTACTTGTTGAGGAAGGCTTTGTGAAGCTTCTCCAATGTGTCGATACTCCCGGTGGGCAGCAAGTAATACCACTGGCACGCGGTATCTTTCAGCGTAAGACCAAAGGCTCTCATCTTGATTTGCTCATCTGTGACATTACTCGGCTTGCTGCAGCTGCAGATGTCGTGGAACTCACTAAGATGCATGATCGGGTCCTCCCCAACCAAGCCATGAAATTTTGGTAGCAAATTGATGAATCCGGTCTTTAGTTCGAAAGTAACGCCATCATTTAGGGCAAGCAGCATCACGCCTAAGTGTTGTTGCGTCAGATCAAGGTCTGTAAGCTCTCGCAACGTTTTTGCCGCCATTGATTCAATCACTGGAATGAAATCAAGTAAATTTGAATTAGTAGCGCAGGTGTGGACCATAAGATAGGTCCACACCAAGATAACACAAATAGAAGCAAACTATGACAGTTGACTCCCCGACAACGGCGCCAAAATTTGACAGGCGTTTTACCGGTCGCTGTTCCTATCAAAACTAAATCCAACTAACTTCCACTAGTAAAGCGGCAAGTTGGAGTCGATTCCTCAGGGAGCCACAACGATAGTTTAACTCGAATTGTGTTATCAGCAGTAAAAAGGGGGTTTTGGTTTGGAAAATTATCGAAAACAATAATAACTGCGTTGGATTTTGAAAACTTATAATGATGAAAAGCTCACTCTTTCAGTCTCAGCACATTATTCTTATGGAAAGTTGATCATCGAATTCTAATAAAGTTATGTTCTTTTAAATAAATAATCTAGTTGTCCTACTCTTTGTTCGTAAATAGCAACTAGTCCAAATAGTCATAGAAACCCTTGTTATATGCAATAACCAAAGAAATCCTAAGGTTCAACTACTCAACAGCATAAAGATCAAAGATATGTAGGCCTATGCTATACCATTGGCAAATCACCAATACTCGACACAGGTTTATAATCTCTACAAAAGAAGCACTCGCAAATAGTCTATGCTAATTCTGATTGCTACCTAAAAGACAAGACTTTTCAAATCGAATTATCAAGCCTAGCAATATGAATGAATAATAATCAACCTAGTTTGCAACCTAGATAAAATCAAGATCAATCAATAGACAATAAGCACAAGAGAAAATAAAACAATGCTAAAATTATTATTAGAACATAAACATAGAATTCTCACAAACAATTCCTAGAATAATGACCTCAACCTAAGAGTGAACTCATAAGGACTTAGCCAGACATAGCCAAGAGAAAGCTATACATGATTATGGATAAACTAACCAGGGATGAAGGTAAAAGATGGTAGAAAGGTGGCAGCTTTCCTCTTGGTGGCTGAATTTCTAAGAACTTGATTGTGAAAAGTGGCAAAAGATCCAATTAACCTAATAACTAAGGGTTTATATAGTACCCAGCCTAAGAAATATAAAATAACTGAATTATAAAAGATAAAATGGGAAAAACTAATAAAAACTGATAAATTCCCGGGCTTAGATCTGCATTTTGGGTCGGGTCCGTCAAAAGTCGCGGTCGCCACATGAATGTTACGGTCGCTACTTTTCTCCAGTCTTCCAGAAACGGCTCCACTCTCGATCGCTACTTCAGGGTCGCGATCGCTACTTTCACTTCGAGGCAAAGTCTCGATCGAGACATTATAGTCTCGACCGCGACATCTTCTTCGAGGGCAAATCTCGATCGAGACACCAAAGTCTCGACCGAGAAATCTTCTCCGTAGCTCGTCTTCATCTTGAAACCTTCTCTCGGACTGGTCTTCGGTCTTCTGTAAGCTTCCGAGGCAGCTCGGCTTCGCCTCTCCGCTTCTCCATGGGTGTAGGTGTGGTAGTCTTCTCTCTAGCTCCGTCCCAAATGCACTAAAGGTGAGTACAAATAGGATCTCCATAATCAATACCACAAAATAACGCTTAAGAGCATCCCGCAAATCTACAAGTGAACAATCATACCAGATTCCAGGAATACCACTCAATAAGCACCTAAACACCACTAATCCTAAGCTAATAGTCGCTAGTTACACCATATAATAAGCTCCTATCAGTGGCTATCTTAGGAAAACA
>NW_027369065.1:0-45321 GCF_046119375.1 Phyllobates terribilis | reverse complement strand
CTTCCAAACATTTCTGGTATATGAAAAACATGTTTTTCAATGGCAAAAATCAATGAATATTGTAAATGCACAAACAGTAATATCTCCACATTGCAAGGTGCAATTCTGAAATTTTTTGCTTTTTCTGTTAATCCTAGCATGATAAAGAAGATTCAAAGAGAGTGAGATGCCAGCTCCTTTCATTCAGTCAGTAGCTTCAAACATTTCTGGTATATGAAAAACATGTTTTTCAATGGCAAAAATCAATGAATATTGTAAATGCACAAACAGTAATATCTCCACATTGCACGGTGCAATTCTGAAATTTTTAGCTTTTTCCTGTTAATCCTAGCATGATAAAGAAGATTCAAAGAGAGTGAGATGCCAGCTCCTTTCATTCAGTCAGTAGCTTCAAACATTTCTGGTATATGAAAAACATGTTTTTCAATGGCAAAAAATCAATGAATATTGTAAATGCACAAACAGTAATATCTCCACATTGCACGGTGCAATTCTGAAATTTTTAGCTTTTTCCTACTAATCCTAGCATGATAAAGAAGATTCAAAGAGAGTGAGATGCCAGCTCCTTTCATTCAGTCAGTAGCTTCAAACATTTCTGGTATATGAAAAACTTTTTCAATGGCAAAAATCAATGAATATTGTAAATGCACAAACAGTAATATCTCCACATTGCAAGGTGCAATTCTGAAATTTTTTGCTTTTCCTGTTAATCCTAGCATGATAAAGAAGATTCAAAGAGAGTGAGATGCCAGCTCCTTTCATTCAGTCAGTAGCTTCAAACATTTCTGGTATATGAAAAACATGTTTTTCAATGGCAAAAATCAATGAATATTGTAAATGCACAAACAGTAATATCTCCACATTGCACGGTGCAATTCTGAAATTTTTAGCTTTTCCTGTTAATCCTAGCATGATAAAGAAGATTCAAAGAGAGTGAGATGCCAGCTCCTTTCATTCAGTCAGTAGCTTCAAACATTTCTGGTATATGAAAAACATGTTTTTCAATGGCAAAAATCAATGAATATTGTAAATGCACAAACAGTAATATCTCCACATTGCAAGGTGCAATTCTGAAATTTTTAGCTTTTTCCTGTTAATCCTAGCATGATAAAGAAGATTCAAAGAGAGTGAGATGCCAGCTCCTTTCATTCAATCAGTAGCTTCAAACATTTCTGGTATATGAAAAACATGTTTTTCAATGGCAAAAATCAATGAATATTGTAAATGCACAAACAGTAATATCTCCACATTGCAAGGTGCAATTCTGAAATTTTTTGCTTTTTCCTGCTAATCCTAGCATGATAAAGAAGATTCAAAGAGAGTGAGATGCCAGCTCCTTTCATTCAGTCAGTAGCTTCAAACATTTCTGGTATATGAAAACATGTTTTTCAATGGCAAAAATCAATGAATATTGTAAATGCACAAACAGTAATATCTCCACATTGCACGGTGCAATTCTGAAATTTTTAGCTTTTTCCTACTAATCCTAGCATGATAAAGAAGATTCAAAGAGAGTGAGATGCCAGCTCCTTTCATTCAGTCAGTAGCTTCAAACATTTCTGGTATATGAAAAACATGTTTTTCAATGGCAAAAATCAATGAATATTGTAAATGCACAACAGTAATATCTCCACATTGCAAGGTGCAATTCTGAAATTTTTTGCTTTTTCCTGCTAATCCTAGCATGATAAAGAAGATTCAAAGAGAGTGAGATGCCAGCTCCTTTCATTCAGTCAGTAGCTTCAAACATTTCTGGTATATGAAAAACATGTTTTTCAATGGCAAAAATCAATGAATATTGTAAATGCACAACAGTAATATCTCCACATTGCAAGGTGCAATTCTGAAATTTTTTGCTTTTTCCTGCTTAATCCTAGCATGATAAAGAAGATTCAAAGAGAGTGAGATGCCAGCTCCTTTCATTCAGTCAGTAGCTTCAAACATTTCTGGTATATGAAAAACATGTTTTTCAATGGCAAAAATCAATGAATATTGTAAATGCACAAACAGTAATATCTCCACATTGCACGGTGCAATTCTGAAATTTTTAGCTTTTTCCTGTTAATCCTAGCATGATAAAGAAGATTCAAAGAGAGTGAGATGCCAGCTCCTTTCATTCAGTCAGTAGCTTCAAACATTTCTGGTATATGAAAAACATGTTTTTCAATGGCAAAAATCAATGAATATTGTAAATGCACAAACAGTAATATCTCCACATTGCACGGTGCAATTCTGAAATTTTTAGCTTTTTCCTACTAATCCTAGCATGATAAAGAAGATTCAAAGAGAGTGAGATGCCAGCTCCTTTCATTCAGTCAGTAGCTTCAAACATTTCTGGTATATGAAAAACATGTTTTTCAATGGCAAAAATCAATGAATATTGTAAATGCACAAACAGTAATATCTCCACATTGCAAGGTGCAATTCTGAAATTTTTTGCTTTTTCCTGCTAATCCTAGCATGATAAAGAAGATTCAAAGAGAGTGAGATGCCAGCTCCTTTCATTCAGTCAGTAGCTTCAAACATTTCTGGTATATGAAAAACATGTTTTTCAATGGCAAAAATCAATGAATATTGTAAATGCACAAACAGTAATATCTCCACATTGCACGGTGCAATTCTGAAATTTTTAGCTTTTTCCTGTTAATCCTAGCATGATAAAGAAGATTCAAAGAGAGTGAGATGCCAGCTCCTTTCATTCAGTCAGTAGCTTCAAACATTTCTGGTATATGAAAAACATGTTTTTCAATGGCAAAAATCAATGAATATTGTAAATGCACAAACAGTAATATCTCCGCATTGCAAGGTGCAATTCTGAAATTTTTTGCTTTTTCCTGCTAATCCTAGCATGATAAAGAAGATTCAAAGAGAGTGAGATGCCAGCTCCTTTCATTCAGTCAGTAGCTTCAAACATTTCTGGTATATGAAAAACATGTTTTTCAATGGCAAAAATCAATGAATATTGTAAAGCACAAACAGTAATATCTCCACATTGCACGGTGCAATTCTGAAATTTTTAGCTTTTTCCTGTTAATCCTAGCATGATAAAGAAGACTCAAAGAGAGTGAGATGCCAGCTCCTTTCATTCAGTCAGTAGCTTCAAACATTTCTGGTATATGAAAAAAATGTTTTTCAATGGCAAAAATCAATGAATATTGTAAATGCACAAACAGTAATATCTCCACATTTGCAAGGTGCAATTCTGAAATTTTTTGCTTTTTCCTGCTAATCCTAGCATGATAAAGAAGATTCAAAGAGAGTGAGATGCCAGCTCCTTTCATTCAGTCAGTAGCTTCAAACATTTTCTGGTATATGAAAAACATGTTTTTCAATGGCAAAAATCAATGAATATTGTAAATGCACAAACAGTAATATCTCCACATTGCACGGTGCAATTCTGAAATTTTTAGCTTTTTCCTGTTAATCCTAGCATGATAAAGAAGATTCAAAGAGAGTGAGATGCCAGCTCCTTTCATTCAGTCAGTAGCTTCAAACATTTCTGGTATATGAAAAACGTTTTTCAATGGCAAAAATCAATGAATATTGTAAATGCACAAACAGTAATATCTCCACATTGCAAGGTGCAATTCTGAAATTTTTTGCTTTTTCCTGTTAATCCTAGCATGATAAAGAAGATTCAAAGAGAGTGAGATGCCAGCTCCTTCATTCAGTCAGTAGCTTCAAACATTTCTGGTATATGAAAAACATGTTTTTCAATGGCAAAAATCAATGAATATTGTAAATGCACAAACAGTAATATCTCCACATTGCACGGTGCAATTCTGAAATTTTTAGCTTTTTCCTGTTAATCCTAGCATGATAAAGAAGATTCAAAGAGAGTGAGATGCCAGCTCCTTTCATTCAGTCAGTAGCTTCAAACATTTCTGGTATATGAAAAACATGTTTTTCAATGGCAAAAATCAATGAATATTGTAAATGCACAAACAGTAATATCTCCACATTGCAAGGTGCAATTCTGAAATTTTTAGCTTTTTCCTGTTAATCCTAGCATGATAAAGAAGATTCAAAGAGAGTGAGATGCCAGCTCCTTTCATTCAGTCAGTAGCTTCAAACATTTCTGGTATATGAAAAACATGTTTTTCAATGGCAAAAATCAATGAATATTGTAAATGCACAAACAGTAATATCTCCACATTGCACGGTGCAATTCTGAAATTTTTAGCTTTTTCCTACTAATCCTAGCATGATAAAGAAGATTCAAAGAGAGTGAGATGCCAGCTCCTTTCATTCAGTCAGTAGCTTCAAACATTTCTGGTATATGAAAAACATGTTTTTCAATGGCAAAAATCAATGAATATTGTAAATGCACAAACAGTAATATCTCCACATTGCAAGGTGCAATTCTGAAATTTTTTGCTTTTTCCTGTTAATCCTAGCATGATAAAGAAGATTCAAAGAGAGTGAGATGCCAGCTCCTTTCATTCAGTCAGTAGCTTCAAACATTTCTGGTATATGAAAAACATGTTTTTCAATGGCAAAAATCAATGAATATTGTAAATGCACAAACAGTAATATCTCCACATTGCACGGTGCAATTCTGAAATTTTAGCTTTTTCCTGTTAATCCTAGCATGATAAAGAAGATTCAAAGAGAGTGAGATGCCAGCTCCTTTCATTCAGTCAGTAGCTTCAAACATTTTCTGGTATATGAAAAACATGTTTTTCAATGGCAAAAATCAATGAATATTGTAAATGCACAAACAGTAATATCTCCAACATTGCACGGTGCAATTCTGAAATTTTTAGCTTTTTCCTGTTAATCCTAGGCATGATAAAGAAGATTCAAAGAGAGTGAGATGCCAGCTCCTTTCATTCAGTCAGTAGCTTCAAACATTTCTGGTATATGAAAAACATGTTTTTCAATGGCAAAAATCAATGAATATTGTAAATGCACAAACAGTAATATCTCCACATTGCACGGTGCAATTCTGAAATTTTTAGCTTTTTCCTACTAATCCTAGCATGATAAAGAAGATTCAAAGAGAGTGAGATGCCAGCTCCTTTCATTCAGTCAGTAGCTTCAAACATTTCTGGTATATGAAAAACGTTTTTCAATGGCAAAAATCAATGAATATTGTAAATGCACAAACAGTAATATCTCCACATTGCAAGGTGCAATTCTGAAAATTTTTTGCTTTTTCCTGTTAATCCTAGCATGATAAAGAAGATTCAAAGAGAGTGAGATGCCAGCTCCTTTCATTCAGTCAGTAGCTTCAAACATTTCTGGTATATGAAAAACATGTTTTTCAATGGCAAAAATCAATGAATATTGTAAATGCACAAACAGTAATATCTCCACATTGCACGGTGCAATTCTGAAATTTTTAGCTTTTTCCTGTTAATCCTAGCATGATAAAGAAGATTCAAAGAGAGTGAGATGCCAGCTCCTTTCATTCAGTCAGTAGCTTCAAACATTTCTGGTATATGAAAAACATGTTTTTCAATGGCAAAAATCAATGAATATTGTAAATGCACAAACAGTAATATCTCCACATTGCACGGTGCAATTCTGAAATTTTTAGCTTTTTCCTACTAATCCTAGCATGATAAAGAAGATTCAAAGAGAGTGAGATGCCAGCTCCTTTCATTCAGTCAGTAGCTTCAAACATTTTCTGGTATATGAAAAACATGTTTTTCAATGGCAAAAATCCAATGAATATTGTAAATGCACAAACAGTAATATCTCCACATTGCAAGGTGCAATTCTGAAATTTTTTGCTTTTTCCTGTTAATCCTAGCATGATAAAGAAGATTCAAAGAGAGTGAGATGCCAGCTCCTTTCATTCAGTCAGTAGCTTCAAACATTTCTGGTATATGAAAAACATGTTTTTCAATGGCAAAAATCAATGAATATTGTAAATGCACAAACAGTAATATCTCCACATTGCATGGTGCAATTCTGAAATTTTTAGCTTTTTCCTGTTAATCCTAGCATGATAAAGAAGATTCAAAGAGAGTGAGATGCCAGCTCCTTTCATTCAGTCAGTAGCTTCAAACATTTCTGGTATATGAAAAAACATGTTTTTCAATGGCAAAAATCAATGAATATTGTAAATGCACAAACAGTAATATCTCCACATTGCACGGTGCAATTCTGAAATTTTTAGCTTTTTCCTACTAATCCTAGCATGATAAAGAAGATTCAAAGAGAGTGAGATGCCAGCTCCTTTCATTCAGTCAGTAGCTTCAAAACATTTCTGGTATATGAAAAACGTTTTTCAATGGCAAAAATCAATGAATATTGTAAATGCACAAACAGTAATATCTCCACATTGCAAGGTGCAATTCTGAAATTTTTTGCTTTTTCCTGTTAATCCTAGCATGATAAAGAAGATTCAAAGAGAGTGAGATGCCAGCTCCTTTCATTCAGTCAGTAGCTTCAAACATTTCTGGTATATGAAAAACATGTTTTTCAATGGCAAAAATCAATGAATATTGTAAATGCACAAACAGTAATATCTCCACATTGCACGGTGCAATTCTGAAATTTTTAGCTTTTTCCTGTTAATCCTAGCATGATAAAGAAGATTCAAAGAGAGTGAGATGCCAGCTCCTTTCATTCAGTCAGTAGCTTCAAACATTTCTGGTATATGAAAAACATGTTTTTCAATGGCAAAAATCAATGAATATTGTAAATGCACAAACAGTAATATCTCCACATTGCAAGGTGCAATCTGAAATTTTTAGCTTTTTCCTGTTAATCCTAGCATGATAAAGAAGATTCAAAGAGAGTGAGATGCCAGCTCCTTTCATTCAATCAGTAGCTTCAAACATTTCTGGTATATGAAAAACATGTTTTTCAATGGCAAAAATCAATGAATATTGTAAATGCACAAACAGTAATATCTCCGCATTGCAAGGTGCAATTCTGAAATTTTTTGCTTTTTCCTGCTAATCCTAGCATGATAAAGAAGATTCAAAGAGAGTGAGATGCCAGCTCCTTTCATTCAGTCAGTAGCTTCAAACATTTCTGGTATATGAAAAACATGTTTTTCAATGGCAAAAATCAATGAATATTGTAAATGCACAAACAGTAATATCTCCACATTGCACGGTGCAATTCTGAAATTTTTAGCTTTTTCCTACTAATCCTAGCATGATAAAGAAGATTCAAAGAGAGTGAGATGCCAGCTCCTTTCATTCAGTCAGTAGCTTCAAACATTTCTGGTATATGAAAAACATGTTTTTCAATGGCAAAAATCAATGAATATTGTAAATGCACAAACAGTAATATCTCCACATTGCAAGGTGCAATTCTGAAATTTTTTGCTTTTTCCTGCTAATCCTAGCATGATAAAGAAGATTCAAAGAGAGGGAGATGCCAGCTCCTTTCATTCAGTCAGTAGCTTCAAACATTTCTGGTATATGAAAAACATGTTTTTCAATGGCAAAAATCAATGAATATTGTAAATGCACAAACAGTAATATCTCCACATTGCAAGGTGCAATTCTGAAAATTTTTTGCTTTTTCCTGTTAATCCTAGCATGATAAAGAAGATTCAAAGAGAGTGAGATGCCAGCTCCTTTCATTCAGTCAGTAGCTTCAAACATTTCTGGTATATGAAAAACATGTTTTTCAATGGCAAAAATCAATGAATATTGTAAATGCACAAACAGTAATATCTCCACATTGCACGGTGCAATTCTGAAATTTTTAGCTTTTTCCTGTTAATCCTAGCATGATAAAGAAGATTCAAAGAGAGTGAGATGCCAGCTCCTTTCATTCAGTCAGTAGCTTCAAACATTTCTGGTATATGAAAAACATGTTTTTCAATGGCAAAAATCAATGAATATTGTAAATGCACAAACAGTAATATCTCCACATTGCACGGTGCAATTCTGAAATTTTTAGCTTTTTCCTACTAATCCTAGCATGATAAAGAAGATTCAAAGAGAGTGAGATGCCAGCTCCTTTCATTCAGTCAGTAGCTTCAAACATTTCTGGTATATGAAAAACATGTTTTTCAATGGCAAAAATCAATGAATATTGTAAATGCACAAACAGTAATATCTCCACATTGCAAGGTGCAATTCTGAAATTTTTTGCTTTTTCCTGCTAATCCTAGCATGATAAAGAAGATTCAAAGAGAGTGAGATGCCAGCTCCTTTCATTCAGTCAGTAGCTTCAAACATTTCTGGTATATGAAAAACATGTTTTTCAATGGCAAAAATCAATGAATATTGTAAATGCACAAACAGTAATATCTCCACATTGCACGGTGCAATTCTGAAATTTTTAGCTTTTTCCTGTTAATCCTAGCATGATAAAGAAGATTCAAAGAGAGTGAGATGCCAGCTCCTTTCATTCAGTCAGTAGCTTCAAACATTTCTGGTATATGAAAAACATGTTTTTCAATGGCAAAAATCAATGAATATTGTAAATGCACAAACAGTAATATCTCCGCATTGCAAGGTGCAATTCTGAAATTTTTTGCTTTTTCCTGCTAATCCTAGCATGATAAAGAAGATTCAAAGAGAGTGAGATGCCAGCTCCTTTCATTCAGTCAGTAGCTTCAAACATTTCTGGTATATGAAAAACATGTTTTTCAATGGCAAAAATCAATGAATATTGTAAAAGCACAAACAGTAATATCTCCACATTGCACGGTGCAATTCTGAAATTTTTAGCTTTTTCCTGTTAATCCTAGCATGATAAAGAAGACTCAAAGAGAGTGAGATGCCAGCTCCTTTCATTCAGTCAGTAGCTTCAAACATTTCTGGTATATGAAAAAAATGTTTTTCAATGGCAAAAATCAATGAATATTGTAAATGCACAAACAGTAATATCTCCACATTGCAAGGTGCAATTCTGAAATTTTTTGCTTTTTCCTGCTAATCCTAGCATGATAAAGAAGATTCAAAGAGAGTGAGATGCCAGCTCCTTTCATTCAGTCAGTAGCTTCAAACATTTCTGGTATATGAAAAACATGTTTTTCAATGGCAAAAATCAATGAATATTGTAAATGCACAAACAGTAATATCTCCACATTGCACGGTGCAATTCTGAAATTTTTAGCTTTTTCCTGTTAATCCTAGCATGATAAAGAAGATTCAAAGAGAGTGAGATGCCAGCTCCTTTCATTCAGTCAGTAGCTTCAAACATTTCTGGTATATGAAAAACGTTTTTCAATGGCAAAAATCAATGAATATTGTAAATGCACAAACAGTAATATCTCCACATTGCAAGGTGCAATTCTGAAATTTTTTGCTTTTTCCTGTTAATCCTAGCATGATAAAGAAGATTCAAAGAGAGTGAGATGCCAGCTCCTTTCATTCAGTCAGTAGCTTCAAACATTTCTGGTATATGAAAAACATGTTTTTCAATGGCAAAAATCAATGAATATTGTAAATGCACAAACAGTAATATCTCCACATTGCACGGTGCAATTCTGAAATTTTTAGCTTTTTCCTGTTAATCCTAGCATGATAAAGAAGATTCAAAGAGAGTGAGATGCCAGCTCCTTTCATTCAGTCAGTAGCTTCAAACATTTCTGGTATATGAAAAACATGTTTTTCAATGGCAAAAATCAATGAATATTGTAAATGCACAAACAGTAATATCTCCACATTGCAAGGTGCAATTCTGAAATTTTTAGCTTTTTCCTGTTAATCCTAGCATGATAAAGAAGATTCAAAGAGAGTGAGATGCCAGCTCCTTTCATTCAGTCAGTAGCTTCAAACATTTCTGGTATATGAAAAACATGTTTTTCAATGGCAAAAATCAATGAATATTGTAAATGCACAAACAGTAATATCTCCACATTGCACGGTGCAATTCTGAAATTTTTAGCTTTTTCCTACTAATCCTAGCATGATAAAGAAGATTCAAAGAGAGTGAGATGCCAGCTCCTTTCATTCAGTCAGTAGCTTCAAACATTTCTGGTATATGAAAAACATGTTTTTCAATGGCAAAAATCAATGAATATTGTAAATGCACAAACAGTAATATCTCCACATTGCAAGGTGCAATTCTGAAATTTTTTGCTTTTTCCTGTTAATCCTAGCATGATAAAGAAGATTCAAAGAGAGTGAGATGCCAGCTCCTTTCATTCAGTCAGTAGCTTCAAACATTTCTGGTATATGAAAAACATGTTTTTCAATGGCAAAAATCAATGAATATTGTAAATGCACAAACAGTAATATCTCCACATTGCACGGTGCAATTCTGAAATTTTTAGCTTTTTCCTGTTAATCCTAGCATGATAAAGAAGATTCAAAGAGAGTGAGATGCCAGCTCCTTTCATTCAGTCAGTAGCTTCAAACATTTCTGGTATATGAAAAACATGTTTTTCAATGGCAAAAATCAATGAATATTGTAAATGCACAAACAGTAATATCTCCACATTGCAAGGTGCAATTCTGAAATTTTTAGCTTTTTCCTGTTAATCCTAGCATGATAAAGAAGATTCAAAGAGAGTGAGATGCCAGCTCCTTTCATTCAGTCAGTAGCTTCAAACATTTCTGGTATATGAAAAACATGTTTTTCAATGGCAAAAATCAATGAATATTGTAAATGCACAAACAGTAATATCTCCACATTGCACGGTGCAATTCTGAAATTTTTAGCTTTTTCCTACTAATCCTAGCATGATAAAGAAGATTCAAAGAGAGTGAGATGCCAGCTCCTTTCATTCAGTCAGTAGCTTCAAACATTTCTGGTATATGAAAAACATGTTTTTCAATGGCAAAAATCAATGAATATTGTAAATGCACAAACAGTAATATCTCCACATTGCAAGGTGCAATTCTGAAATTTTTTGCTTTTTCCTGCTAATCCTAGCATGATAAAGAAGATTCAAAGAGAGTGAGATGCCAGCTCCTTTCATTCAGTCAGTAGCTTCAAACATTTCTGGTATATGAAAAACATGTTTTTCAATGGCAAAAATCAATGAATATTGTAAATGCACAAACAGTAATATCTCCACATTGCACGGTGCAATTCTGAAATTTTTAGCTTTTTCCTGTTAATCCTAGCATGATAAAGAAGATTCAAAGAGAGTGAGATGCCAGCTCCTTTCATTCAGTCAGTAGCTTCAAACATTTCTGGTATATGAAAAACATGTTTTTCAATGGCAAAAATCAATGAATATTGTAAATGCACAAACAGTAATATCTCCACATTGCAAGGTGCAATTCTGAAATTTTTTGCTTTTTCCTGTTATTCCTAGCATGATAAAGAAGATTCAAAGAGAGTGAGATGCCAGCTCCTTTCATTCAGTCAGTAGCTTCAAACATTTCTGGTATATGAAAAACGTTTTTCAATGGCAAAAATCAATGAATATTGTAAATGCACAAACAGTAATATCTCCACATTGCAAGGTGCAATTCTGAAATTTTTTGCTTTTTCCTGTTAATCCTAGCATGATAAAGAAGATTCAAAGAGAGTGAGATGCCAGCTCCTTTCATTCAGTCAGTAGCTTCAAACATTTCTGGTATATGAAAAACATGTTTTTCAATGGCAAAAATCAATGAATATTGTAAATGCACAAACAGTAATATCTCCACATTGCACGGTGCAATTCTGAAATTTTTAGCTTTTTCCTGTTAATCCTAGCATGATAAAGAAGATTCAAAGAGAGTGAGATGCCAGCTCCTTTCATTCAGTCAGTAGCTTCAAACATTTCTGGTATATGAAAAACATGTTTTTCAATGGCAAAAATCAATGAATATTGTAAATGCACAAACAGTAATATCTCCGCATTGCAAGGTGCAATTCTGAAATTTTTTGCTTTTTCCTGCTAATCCTAGCATGATAAAGAAGATTCAAAGAGAGTGAGATGCCAGCTCCTTTCATTCAGTCAGTAGCTTCAAACATTTCTGGTATATGAAAAACATGTTTTTCAATGGCAAAAATCAATGAATATTGTAAATGCACAAACAGTAATATCTCCACATTGCACGGTGCAATTCTGAAATTTTTAGCTTTTTCCTACTAATCCTAGCATGATAAAGAAGATTCAAAGAGAGTGAGATGCCAGCTCCTTTCATTCAGTCAGTAGCTTCAAACATTTCTGGTATATGAAAAACATGTTTTTCAATGGCAAAAATCAATGAATATTGTAAATGCACAAACAGTAATATCTCCACATTGCAAGGTGCAATTCTGAAATTTTTTGCTTTTTCCTGCTAATCCTAGCATGATAAAGAAGATTCAAAGAGAGTGAGATGCCAGCTCCTTTCATTCAGTCAGTAGCTTCAAACATTTCTGGTATATGAAAAACATGTTTTTCAATGGCAAAAATCAATGAATATTGTAAATGCACAAACAGTAATATCTCCACATTGCACGGTGCAATTCTGAAATTTTTAGCTTTTTCCTGTTAATCCTAGCATGATAAAGAAGATTCAAAGAGAGTGAGATGCCAGCTCCTTTCATTCAGTCAGTAGCTTCAAACATTTCTGGTATATGAAAAACATGTTTTTCAATGGCAAAAATCAATGAATATTGTAAATGCACAAACAGTAATATCTCCACATTGCACGGTGCAATTCTGAAATTTTTAGCTTTTTCCTGTTAATCCTAGCATGATAAAGAAGATTCAAAGAGAGTGAGATGCCAGCTCCTTTCATTCAGTCAGTAGCTTCAAACATTTCTGGTATATGAAAAACATGTTTTTCAATGGCAAAAATCAATGAATATTGTAAATGCACAAACAGTAATATCTCCACATTGCAAGGTGCAATTCTGAAATTTTTTGCTTTTTCCTGTTATTCCTAGCATGATAAAGAAGATTCAAAGAGAGTGAGATGCCAGCTCCTTTCATTCAGTCAGTAGCTTCAAACATTTCTGGTATATGAAAAACATGTTTTTCAATGGCAAAAATCAATGAATATTGTAAATGCACAAACAGTAATATCTCCACATTGCAAGGTGCAATTCTGAAATTTTTTGCTTTTTCCTGCTAATCCTAGCATGATAAAGAAGATTCAAAGAGAGTGAGATGCCAGCTCCTTTCATTCAGTCAGTAGCTTCAAACATTTCTGGTATATGAAAAACGTTTTTCAATGGCAAAAATCAATGAATATTGATGCCAGCTCCTTTCATTCAGTCAGTAGCTTCAATCATTTCTGGATGTTTTTCAATGGCAAAAATCAATGAATATTGTAAATGCACAAACAGTAATTTCTCCGCATTGCAAGGTGCAATTCTGAAATTTTTTGCTTTTTCCTGCTAATCCTAGCATGATAAAGAAGATTCAAAGAGAGTGAGATGCCAGCTCCTTTCATTCAGTCAGTAGCTTCAAACATTTCTGGTATATGAAAAACATGTTTTTCAATGGCAAAAATCAATGAATATTGTAAATGCACAAACAGTAATATCTCCGCATTGCAAGGTGCAATTCTGAAATTTTTTGCTTTTTCCTGCTAATCCTAGCATGATAAAGAAGATTCAAAGAGAGTGAGATGCCAGCTCCTTTCATTCAGTCAGTAGCTTCAAACATTTCTGGTATATGAAAAACATGTTTTTCAATGGCAAAAATCAATGAATATTGTAAATGCACAAACAGTAATATCTCCGCATTGCAAGGTGCAATTCTGAAATTTTTTGCTTTTTCCTGCTAATCCTAGCATGATAAAGAAGATTCAAAGACAGTGAGATGCCAGCTCCTTTCATTCAGTCAGTAGCTTCAAACATTTCTGGTATATGAAAAACATGTTTTTCAATGGCAAAAATCAATGAATATTGTAAATGCACAAACAGTAATATCTCCACATTGCACGGTGCAATTCTGAAATTTTTAGCTTTTTCCTACTAATCCTAGCATGATAAAGAAGATTCAAAGAGAGTGAGATGCCAGCTCCTTTCATTCAGTCAGTAGCTTCAAACATTTCTGGTATATGAAAAACATGTTTTTCAATGGCAAAAATCAATGAATATTGTAAATGCACAAACAGTAATATCTCCACATTGCAAGGTGCAATTCTGAAATTTTTTGCTTTTTCCTGCTAATCCTAGCATGATAAAGAAGATTCAAAGAGAGTGAGATGCCAGCTCCTTTCATTCAGTCAGTAGCTTCAAACATTTCTGGTATATGAAAAACATGTTTTTCAATGGCAAAAATCAATGAATATTGTAAATGCACAAACAGTAATATCTCCACATTGCACGGTGCAATTCTGAAATTTTTAGCTTTTTCCTGTTAATCCTAGCATGATAAAGAAGATTCAAAGAGAGTGAGATGCCAGCTCCTTTCATTCAGTCAGTAGCTTCAAACATTTCTGGTATATGAAAAACATGTTTTTCAATGGCAAAAATCAATGAATATTGTAAATGCACAAACAGTAATATCTCCACATTGCACGGTGCAATTCTGAAATTTTTAGCTTTTTCCTGTTAATCCTAGCATGATAAAGAAGATTCAAAGAGAGTGAGATGCCAGCTCCTTTCATTCAGTCAGTAGCTTCAAACATTTCTGGTATATGAAAAACATGTTTTTCAATGGCAAAAATCAATGAATATTGTAAATGCACAAACAGTAATATCTCCACATTGCAAGGTGCAATTCTGAAATTTTTTGCTTTTTCCTGTTATTCCTAGCATGATAAAGAAGATTCAAAGAGAGTGAGATGCCAGCTCCTTTCATTCAGTCAGTAGCTTCAAACATTTCTGGTATATGAAAAACATGTTTTTCAATGGCAAAAATCAATGAATATTGTAAATGCACAAACAGTAATATCTCCACATTGCAAGGTGCAATTCTGAAATTTTTTGCTTTTTCCTGCTAATCCTAGCATGATAAAGAAGATTCAAAGAGAGTGAGATGCCAGCTCCTTTCATTCAGTCAGTAGCTTCAAACATTTCTGGTATATGAAAAACGTTTTTCAATGGCAAAAATCAATGAATATTGATGCCAGCTCCTTTCATTCAGTCAGTAGCTTCAATCATTTCTGGATGTTTTTCAATGGCAAAAATCAATGAATATTGTAAATGCACAAACAGTAATTTCTCCGCATTGCAAGGTGCAATTCTGAAATTTTTTGCTTTTTCCTGCTAATCCTAGCATGATAAAGAAGATTCAAAGAGAGTGAGATGCCAGCTCCTTTCATTCAGTCAGTAGCTTCAAACATTTCTGGTATATGAAAAACATGTTTTTCAATGGCAAAAATCAATGAATATTGTAAATGCACAAACAGTAATATCTCCACATTGCACGGTGCAATTCTGAAATTTTTAGCTTTTTCCTGTTAATCCTAGCATGATAAAGAAGATTCAAAGAGAGTGAGATGCCAGCTCCTTTCATTCAGTCAGTAGCTTCAAACATTTCTGGTATATGAAAAACATGTTTTTCAATGGCAAAAATCAATGAATATTGTAAATGCACAAACAGTAATATCTCCGAATTGCAAGGTGCAATTCTGAAATGTTTTGCTTTTTCCTGCTAATCCTAGCATGATAAAGAAGATTCAAAGAGAGTGAGATGCCAGCTCCTTTCATTCAGTCAGTAGCTTCAAACATTTCTGGTATATGAAAAACATGTTTTTCAATGGCAAAAATCAATGAATATTGTAAAAGCACAAACAGTAATATCTCCACATTGCACGGTGCAATTCTGAAATTTTTAGCTTTTTCCTGTTAATCCTAGCATGATAAAGAAGATTCAAAGAGAGTGAGATGCCAGCTCCTTTCATTCAGTCAGTAGCTTCAAACATTTCTGGTATATGAAAAACATGTTTTTCAATGGCAAAAATCAATGAATATTGTAAATGCACAAACAGTAATATCTCCACATTGCAAGGTGCAATTCTGAAATTTTTTGCTTTTTCCTGCTAATCCTAGCATGATAAAGAAGATTCAAAGAGAGTGAGATGCCAGCTCCTTTCATTCAGTCAGTAGCTTCAAACATTTCTGGTATATGAAAAACATGTTTTTCAATGGCAAAAATCAATGAATATTGTAAATGCACAAACAGTAATATCTCCACATTGCACGGTGCAATTCTGAAATTTTTAGCTTTTTCCTGTTAATCCTAGCATGATAAAGAAGATTCAAAGAGAGTGAGATGCCAGCTCCTTTCATTCAGTCAGTAGCTTCAAACATTTCTGGTATATGAAAAACGTTTTTCAATGGCAAAAATCAATGAATATTGTAAATGCACAAACAGTAATATCTCCACATTGCAAGGTGCAATTCTGAAATTTTTTGCTTTTTCCTGTTAATCCTAGCATGATAAAGAAGATTCAAAGAGAGTGAGATGCCAGCTCCTTTCATTCAGTCAGTAGCTTCAAACATTTCTGGTATATGAAAAACATGTTTTTCAATGGCAAAAATCAATGAATATTGTAAATGCACAAACAGTAATATCTCCACATTGCACGGTGCAATTCTGAAATTTTTAGCTTTTTCCTGTTAATCCTAGCATGATAAAGAAGATTCAAAGAGAGTGAGATGCCAGCTCCTTTCATTCAGTCAGTAGCTTCAAACATTTCTGGTATATGAAAAACATGTTTTTCAATGGCAAAAATCAATGAATATTGTAAATGCACAAACAGTAATATCTCCACATTGCACGGTGCAATTCTGAAATTTTTAGCTTTTTCCTACTAATCCTAGCATGATAAAGAAGATTCAAAGAGAGTGAGATGCCAGCTCCTTTCATTCAGTCAGTAGCTTCAAACATTTCTGGTATATGAAAAACATGTTTTTCAATGGCAAAAATCAATGAATATTGTAAATGCACAAACAGTAATATCTCCACATTGCAAGGTGCAATTCTGAAATTTTTTGCTTTTTCCTGTTAATCCTAGCATGATAAAGAAGATTCAAAGAGAGTGAGATGCCAGCTCCTTTCATTCAGTCAGTAGCTTCAAACATTTCTGGTATATGAAAAACATGTTTTTCAATGGCAAAAATCAATGAATATTGTAAATGCACAAACAGTAATATCTCCACATTGCACGGTGCAATTCTGAAATTTTTAGCTTTTTCCTGTTAATCCTAGCATGATAAAGAAGATTCAAAGAGAGTGAGATGCCAGCTCCTTTCATTCAGTCAGTAGCTTCAAACATTTCTGGTATATGAAAAACATGTTTTTCAATGGCAAAAATCAATGAATATTGTAAATGCACAAACAGTAATATCTCCACATTGCACGGTGCAATTCTGAAATTTTTAGCTTTTTCCTGTTAATCCTAGCATGATAAAGAAGATTCAAAGAGAGTGAGATGCCAGCTCCTTTCATTCAGTCAGTAGCTTCAAACATTTCTGGTATATGAAAAACATGTTTTTCAATGGCAAAAATCAATGAATATTGTAAATGCACAAACAGTAATATCTCCACATTGCAAGGTGCAATTCTGAAATTTTTTGCTTTTTCCTGTTATTCCTAGCATGATAAAGAAGATTCAAAGAGAGTGAGATGCCAGCTCCTTTCATTCAGTCAGTAGCTTCAAACATTTCTGGTATATGAAAAACATGTTTTTCAATGGCAAAAATCAATGAATATTGTAAATGCACAAACAGTAATATCTCCACATTGCAAGGTGCAATTCTGAAATTTTTTGCTTTTTCCTGCTAATCCTAGCATGATAAAGAAGATTCAAAGAGAGTGAGATGCCAGCTCCTTTCATTCAGTCAGTAGCTTCAAACATTTCTGGTATATGAAAAACGTTTTTCAATGGCAAAAATCAATGAATATTGATGCCAGCTCCTTTCATTCAGTCAGTAGCTTCAATCATTTCTGGATGTTTTTCAATGGCAAAAATCAATGAATATTGTAAATGCACAAACAGTAATATCTCCACATTGCACGGTGCAATTCTGAAATTTTTAGCTTTTTCCTGTTAATCCTAGCATGATAAAGAAGATTCAAAGAGAGTGAGATGCCAGCTCCTTTCATTCAGTCAGTAGCTTCAAACATTTCTGGTATATGAAAAACATGTTTTTCAATGGCAAAAATCAATGAATATTGTAAATGCACAAACAGTAATATCTCCACATTGCAAGGTGCAATTCTGAAATTTTTTGCTTTTTCCTGCTAATCCTAGCATGATAAAGAAGATTCAAAGAGAGTGAGATGCCAGCTCCTTTCATTCAGTCAGTAGCTTCAAACATTTCTGGTATATGAAAAACATGTTTTTCAATGGCAAAAATCAATGAATATTGTAAATGCACAAACAGTAATATCTCCACATTGCACGGTGCAATTCTGAAATTTTTAGCTTTTTCCTGTTAATCCTAGCATGATAAAGAAGATTCAAAGAGAGTGAGATGCCAGCTCCTTTCATTCAGTCAGTAGCTTCAAACATTTCTGGTATATGAAAAACGTTTTTCAATGGCAAAAATCAATGAATATTGTAAATGCACAAACAGTAATATCTCCACATTGCAAGGTGCAATTCTGAAATTTTTTGCTTTTTCCTGTTAATCCTAGCATGATAAAGAAGATTCAAAGAGAGTGAGATGCCAGCTCCTTTCATTCAGTCAGTAGCTTCAAACATTTCTGGTATATGAAAAACATGTTTTTCAATGGCAAAAATCAATGAATATTGTAAATGCACAAACAGTAATATCTCCACATTGCACGGTGCAATTCTGAAATTTTTAGCTTTTTCCTGTTAATCCTAGCATGATAAAGAAGATTCAAAGAGAGTGAGATGCCAGCTCCTTTCATTCAGTCAGTAGCTTCAAACATTTCTGGTATATGAAAAACATGTTTTTCAATGGCAAAAATCAATGAATATTGTAAATGCACAAACAGTAATATCTCCACATTGCACGGTGCAATTCTGAAATTTTTAGCTTTTTCCTACTAATCCTAGCATGATAAAGAAGATTCAAAGAGAGTGAGATGCCAGCTCCTTTCATTCAGTCAGTAGCTTCAAACATTTCTGGTATATGAAAAACATGTTTTTCAATGGCAAAAATCAATGAATATTGTAAATGCACAAACAGTAATATCTCCACATTGCAAGGTGCAATTCTGAAATTTTTTGCTTTTTCCTGTTAATCCTAGCATGATAAAGAAGATTCAAAGAGAGTGAGATGCCAGCTCCTTTCATTCAGTCAGTAGCTTCAAACATTTCTGGTATATGAAAAACATGTTTTTCAATGGCAAAAATCAATGAATATTGTAAATGCACAAACAGTAATATCTCCACATTGCACGGTGCAATTCTGAAATTTTTAGCTTTTTCCTGTTAATCCTAGCATGATAAAGAAGATTCAAAGAGAGTGAGATGCCAGCTCCTTTCATTCAGTCAGTAGCTTCAAACATTTCTGGTATATGAAAAACATGTTTTTCAATGGCAAAAATCAATGAATATTGTAAATGCACAAACAGTAATATCTCCACATTGCACGGTGCAATTCTGAAATTTTTAGCTTTTTCCTGTTAATCCTAGCATGATAAAGAAGATTCAAAGAGAGTGAGATGCCAGCTCCTTTCATTCAGTCAGTAGCTTCAAACATTTCTGGTATATGAAAAACATGTTTTTCAATGGCAAAAATCAATGAATATTGTAAATGCACAAACAGTAATATCTCCACATTGCAAGGTGCAATTCTGAAATTTTTTGCTTTTTCCTGTTATTCCTAGCATGATAAAGAAGATTCAAAGAGAGTGAGATGCCAGCTCCTTTCATTCAGTCAGTAGCTTCAAACATTTCTGGTATATGAAAAACATGTTTTTCAATGGCAAAAATCAATGAATATTGTAAATGCACAAACAGTAATATCTCCACATTGCAAGGTGCAATTCTGAAATTTTTTGCTTTTTCCTGCTAATCCTAGCATGATAAAGAAGATTCAAAGAGAGTGAGATGCCAGCTCCTTTCATTCAGTCAGTAGCTTCAAACATTTCTGGTATATGAAAAACGTTTTTCAATGGCAAAAATCAATGAATATTGATGCCAGCTCCTTTCATTCAGTCAGTAGCTTCAATCATTTCTGGATGTTTTTCAATGGCAAAAATCAATGAATATTGTAAATGCACAAACAGTAATATCTCCACATTGCAAGGTGCAATTCTGAAATTTTTTGCTTTTTCCTGTTAATCCTAGCATGATAAAGAAGATTCAAAGAGAGTGAGATGCCAGCTCCTTTCATTCAGTCAGTAGCTTCAAACATTTCTGGTATATGAAAAACATGTTTTTCAATGGCAAAAATCAATGAATATTGTAAATGCACAAACAGTAATATCTCCACATTGCACGGTGCAATTCTGAAATTTTTAGCTTTTTCCTGTTAATCCTAGCATGATAAAGAAGATTCAAAGAGAGTGAGATGCCAGCTCCTTTCATTCAGTCAGTAGCTTCAAACATTTCTGGTATATGAAAAACATGTTTTTCAATGGCAAAAATCAATGAATATTGTAAATGCACAAACAGTAATATCTCCACATTGCACGGTGCAATTCTGAAATTTTTAGCTTTTTCCTGTTAATCCTAGCATGATAAAGAAGATTCAAAGAGAGTGAGATGCCAGCTCCTTTCATTCAGTCAGTAGCTTCAAACATTTCTGGTATATGAAAAACATGTTTTTCAATGGCAAAAATCAATGAATATTGTAAATGCACAAACAGTAATATCTCCACATTGCACGGTGCAATTCTGAAATTTTTAGCTTTTTCCTGTTAATCCTAGCATGATAAAGAAGATTCAAAGAGAGTGAGATGCCAGCTCCTTTCATTCAGTCAGTAGCTTCAAACATTTCTGGTATATGAAAAACATGTTTTTCAATGGCAAAAATCAATGAATATTGTAAATGCACAAACAGTAATATCTCCGAATTGCAAGGTGCAATTCTGAAATTTTTTGCTTTTTCCTGCTAATCCTAGCATGATAAAGAAGATTCAAAGAGAGTGAGATGCCAGCTCCTTTCATTCAGTCAGTAGCTTCAAACATTTCTGGTATATGAAAAACATGTTTTTCAATGGCAAAAATCAATGAATATTGTAAAAGCACAAACAGTAATATCTCCACATTGCACGGTGCAATTCTGAAATTTTTAGCTTTTTCCTGTTAATCCTAGCATGATAAAGAAGATTCAAAGAGAGTGAGATGCCAGCTCCTTTCATTCAGTCAGTAGCTTCAAACATTTCTGGTATATGAAAAACATGTTTTTCAATGGCAAAAATCAATGAATATTGTAAATGCACAAACAGTAATATCTCCACATTGCAAGGTGCAATTCTGAAATTTTTTGCTTTTTCCTGCTAATCCTAGCATGATAAAGAAGATTCAAAGAGAGTGAGATGCCAGCTCCTTTCATTCAGTCAGTAGCTTCAAACATTTCTGGTATATGAAAAACATGTTTTTCAATGGCAAAAATCAATGAATATTGTAAAGGCACAAACAGTAATATCTCCACATTGCACGGTGCAATTCTGAAATTTTTAGCTTTTTCCTGTTAATCCTAGCATGATAAAGAAGATTCAAAGAGAGTGAGATGCCAGCTCCTTTCATTCAGTCAGTAGCTTCAAACATTTCTGGTATATGAAAAACGTTTTTCAATGGCAAAAATCAATGAATATTGTAAATGCACAAACAGTAATATCTCCACATTGCAAGGTGCAATTCTGAAATTTTTTGCTTTTTCCTGTTAATCCTAGCATGATAAAGAAGATTCAAAGAGAGTGAGATGCCAGCTCCTTTCATTCAGTCAGTAGCTTCAAACATTTCTGGTATATGAAAAACATGTTTTTCAATGGCAAAAATCAATGAATATTGTAAATGCACAAACAGTAATATCTCCACATTGCACGGTGCAATTCTGAAATTTTTAGCTTTTTCCTGTTAATCCTAGCATGATAAAGAAGATTCAAAGAGAGTGAGATGCCAGCTCCTTTCATTCAGTCAGTAGCTTCAAACATTTCTGGTATATGAAAAACATGTTTTTCAATGGCAAAAATCAATGAATATTGTAAATGCACAAACAGTAATATCTCCACATTGCAAGGTGCAATTCTGAAATTTTTAGCTTTTTCCTGTTAATCCTAGCATGATAAAGAAGATTCAAAGAGAGTGAGATGCCAGCTCCTTTCATTCAGTCAGTAGCTTCAAACATTTCTGGTATATGAAAAACATGTTTTTCAATGGCAAAAATCAATGAATATTGTAAATGCACAAACAGTAATATCTCCACATTGCACGGTGCAATTCTGAAATTTTTAGCTTTTTCCTACTAATCCTAGCATGATAAAGAAGATTCAAAGAGAGTGAGATGCCAGCTCCTTTCATTCAGTCAGTAGCTTCAAACATTTCTGGTATATGAAAAACATGTTTTTCAATGGCAAAAATCAATGAATATTGTAAATGCACAAACAGTAATATCTCCACATTGCAAGGTGCAATTCTGAAATTTTTTGCTTTTTCCTGTTAATCCTAGCATGATAAAGAAGATTCAAAGAGAGTGAGATGCCAGCTCCTTTCATTCAGTCAGTAGCTTCAAACATTTCTGGTATATGAAAAACATGTTTTTCAATGGCAAAAATCAATGAATATTGTAAATGCACAAACAGTAATATCTCCACATTGCAAGGTGCAATTCTGAAATTTTTTGCTTTTTCCTGCTAATCCTAGCATGATAAAGAAGATTCAAAGAGAGTGAGATGCCAGCTCCTTTCATTCAGTCAGTAGCTTCAAACATTTCTGGTATATGAAAAACGTTTTTCAATGGCAAAAATCAATGAATATTGATGCCAGCTCCTTTCATTCAGTCAGTAGCTTCAATCATTTCTGGATGTTTTTCAATGGCAAAAATCAATGAATATTGTAAATGCACAAACAGTAATTTCTCCGCATTGCAAGGTGCAATTCTGAAATTTTTTGCTTTTTCCTGCTAATCCTAGCATGATAAAGAAGATTCAAAGAGAGTGAGATGCCAGCTCCTTTCATTCAGTCAGTAGCTTCAAACATTTCTGGTATATGAAAAACATGTTTTTCAATGGCAAAAATCAATGAATATTGTAAATGCACAAACAGTAATATCTCCACATTGCACGGTGCAATTCTGAAATTTTTAGCTTTTTCCTGTTAATCCTAGCATGATAAAGAAGATTCAAAGAGAGTGAGATGCCAGCTCCTTTCATTCAGTCAGTAGCTTCAAACATTTCTGGTATATGAAAAACATGTTTTTCAATGGCAAAAATCAATGAATATTGTAAATGCACAAACAGTAATATCTCCGAATTGCAAGGTGCAATTCTGAAATTTTTTGCTTTTTCCTGCTAATCCTAGCATGATAAAGAAGATTCAAAGAGAGTGAGATGCCAGCTCCTTTCATTCAGTCAGTAGCTTCAAACATTTCTGGTATATGAAAAACATGTTTTTCAATGGCAAAAATCAATGAATATTGTAAAAGCACAAACAGTAATATCTCCACATTGCACGGTGCAATTCTGAAATTTTTAGCTTTTTCCTGTTAATCCTAGCATGATAAAGAAGATTCAAAGAGAGTGAGATGCCAGCTCCTTTCATTCAGTCAGTAGCTTCAAACATTTCTGGTATATGAAAAACATGTTTTTCAATGGCAAAAATCAATGAATATTGTAAATGCACAAACAGTAATATCTCCACATTGCAAGGTGCAATTCTGAAATTTTTTGCTTTTTCCTGCTAATCCTAGCATGATAAAGAAGATTCAAAGAGAGTGAGATGCCAGCTCCTTTCATTCAGTCAGTAGCTTCAAACATTTCTGGTATATGAAAAACATGTTTTTCAATGGCAAAAATCAATGAATATTGTAAATGCACAAACAGTAATATCTCCACATTGCACGGTGCAATTCTGAAATTTTTAGCTTTTTCCTGTTAATCCTAGCATGATAAAGAAGATTCAAAGAGAGTGAGATGCCAGCTCCTTTCATTCAGTCAGTAGCTTCAAACATTTCTGGTATATGAAAAACGTTTTTCAATGGCAAAAATCAATGAATATTGTAAATGCACAAACAGTAATATCTCCACATTGCAAGGTGCAATTCTGAAATTTTTTGCTTTTTCCTGTTAATCCTAGCATGATAAAGAAGATTCAAAGAGAGTGAGATGCCAGCTCCTTTCATTCAGTCAGTAGCTTCAAACATTTCTGGTATATGAAAAACATGTTTTTCAATGGCAAAAATCAATGAATATTGTAAATGCACAAACAGTAATATCTCCACATTGCACGGTGCAATTCTGAAATTTTTAGCTTTTTCCTGTTAATCCTAGCATGATAAAGAAGATTCAAAGAGAGTGAGATGCCAGCTCCTTTCATTCAGTCAGTAGCTTCAAACATTTCTGGTATATGAAAAACATGTTTTTCAATGGCAAAAATCAATGAATATTGTAAATGCACAAACAGTAATATCTCCACATTGCACGGTGCAATTCTGAAATTTTTAGCTTTTTCCTACTAATCCTAGCATGATAAAGAAGATTCAAAGAGAGTGAGATGCCAGCTCCTTTCATTCAGTCAGTAGCTTCAAACATTTCTGGTATATGAAAAACATGTTTTTCAATGGCAAAAATCAATGAATATTGTAAATGCACAAACAGTAATATCTCCACATTGCAAGGTGCAATTCTGAAATTTTTTGCTTTTTCCTGTTAATCCTAGCATGATAAAGAAGATTCAAAGAGAGTGAGATGCCAGCTCCTTTCATTCAGTCAGTAGCTTCAAACATTTCTGGTATATGAAAAACATGTTTTTCAATGGCAAAAATCAATGAATATTGTAAATGCACAAACAGTAATATCTCCACATTGCACGGTGCAATTCTGAAATTTTTAGCTTTTTCCTGTTAATCCTAGCATGATAAAGAAGATTCAAAGAGAGTGAGATGCCAGCTCCTTTCATTCAGTCAGTAGCTTCAAACATTTCTGGTATATGAAAAACATGTTTTTCAATGGCAAAAATCAATGAATATTGTAAATGCACAAACAGTAATATCTCCACATTGCACGGTGCAATTCTGAAATTTTTAGCTTTTTCCTGTTAATCCTAGCATGATAAAGAAGATTCAAAGAGAGTGAGATGCCAGCTCCTTTCATTCAGTCAGTAGCTTCAAACATTTCTGGTATATGAAAAACATGTTTTTCAATGGCAAAAATCAATGAATATTGTAAATGCACAAACAGTAATATCTCCACATTGCAAGGTGCAATTCTGAAATTTTTTGCTTTTTCCTGTTATTCCTAGCATGATAAAGAAGATTCAAAGAGAGTGAGATGCCAGCTCCTTTCATTCAGTCAGTAGCTTCAAACATTTCTGGTATATGAAAAACATGTTTTTCAATGGCAAAAATCAATGAATATTGTAAATGCACAAACAGTAATATCTCCACATTGCAAGGTGCAATTCTGAAATTTTTTGCTTTTTCCTGCTAATCCTAGCATGATAAAGAAGATTCAAAGAGAGTGAGATGCCAGCTCCTTTCATTCAGTCAGTAGCTTCAAACATTTCTGGTATATGAAAAACGTTTTTCAATGGCAAAAATCAATGAATATTGATGCCAGCTCCTTTCATTCAGTCAGTAGCTTCAATCATTTCTGGATGTTTTTCAATGGCAAAAATCAATGAATATTGTAAATGCACAAACAGTAATATCTCCACATTGCAAGGTGCAATTCTGAAATTTTTTGCTTTTTCCTGTTAATCCTAGCATGATAAAGAAGATTCAAAGAGAGTGAGATGCCAGCTCCTTTCATTCAGTCAGTAGCTTCAAACATTTCTGGTATATGAAAAACATGTTTTTCAATGGCAAAAATCAATGAATATTGTAAATGCACAAACAGTAATATCTCCACATTGCACGGTGCAATTCTGAAATTTTTAGCTTTTTCCTGTTAATCCTAGCATGATAAAGAAGATTCAAAGAGAGTGAGATGCCAGCTCCTTTCATTCAGTCAGTAGCTTCAAACATTTCTGGTATATGAAAAACATGTTTTTCAATGGCAAAAATCAATGAATATTGTAAATGCACAAACAGTAATATCTCCACATTGCACGGTGCAATTCTGAAATTTTTAGCTTTTTCCTGTTAATCCTAGCATGATAAAGAAGATTCAAAGAGAGTGAGATGCCAGCTCCTTTCATTCAGTCAGTAGCTTCAAACATTTCTGGTATATGAAAAACATGTTTTTCAATGGCAAAAATCAATGAATATTGTAAATGCACAAACAGTAATATCTCCACATTGCACGGTGCAATTCTGAAATTTTTAGCTTTTTCCTGTTAATCCTAGCATGATAAAGAAGATTCAAAGAGAGTGAGATGCCAGCTCCTTTCATTCAGTCAGTAGCTTCAAACATTTCTGGTATATGAAAAACATGTTTTTCAATGGCAAAAATCAATGAATATTGTAAATGCACAAACAGTAATATCTCCGAATTGCAAGGTGCAATTCTGAAATTTTTTGCTTTTTCCTGCTAATCCTAGCATGATAAAGAAGATTCAAAGAGAGTGAGATGCCAGCTCCTTTCATTCAGTCAGTAGCTTCAAACATTTCTGGTATATGAAAAACATGTTTTTCAATGGCAAAAATCAATGAATATTGTAAAAGCACAAACAGTAATATCTCCACATTGCACGGTGCAATTCTGAAATTTTTAGCTTTTTCCTGTTAATCCTAGCATGATAAAGAAGATTCAAAGAGAGTGAGATGCCAGCTCCTTTCATTCAGTCAGTAGCTTCAAACATTTCTGTTATATGAAAAACATGTTTTTCAATGGCAAAAATCAATGAATATTGTAAATGCACAAACAGTAATATCTCCACATTGCAAGGTGCAATTCTGAAATTTTTTGCTTTTTCCTGCTAATCCTAGCATGATAAAGAAGATTCAAAGAGAGTGAGATGCCAGCTCCTTTCATTCAGTCAGTAGCTTCAAACATTTCTGGTATATGAAAAACATGTTTTTCAATGGCAAAAATCAATGAATATTGTAAATGCACAAACAGTAATATCTCCACATTGCACGGTGCAATTCTGAAATTTTTAGCTTTTTCCTGTTAATCCTAGCATGATAAAGAAGATTCAAAGAGAGTGAGATGCCAGCTCCTTTCATTCAGTCAGTAGCTTCAAACATTTCTGGTATATGAAAAACGTTTTTCAATGGCAAAAATCAATGAATATTGTAAATGCACAAACAGTAATATCTCCACATTGCAAGGTGCAATTCTGAAATTTTTTGCTTTTTCCTGTTAATCCTAGCATGATAAAGAAGATTCAAAGAGAGTGAGATGCCAGCTCCTTTCATTCAGTCAGTAGCTTCAAACATTTCTGGTATATGAAAAACATGTTTTTCAATGGCAAAAATCAATGAATATTGTAAATGCACAAACAGTAATATCTCCACATTGCACGGTGCAATTCTGAAATTTTTAGCTTTTTCCTGTTAATCCTAGCATGATAAAGAAGATTCAAAGAGAGTGAGATGCCAGCTCCTTTCATTCAGTCAGTAGCTTCAAACATTTCTGGTATATGAAAAACATGTTTTTCAATGGCAAAAATCAATGAATATTGTAAATGCACAAACAGTAATATCTCCACATTGCAAGGTGCAATTCTGAAATTTTTAGCTTTTTCCTGTTAATCCTAGCATGATAAAGAAGATTCAAAGAGAGTGAGATGCCAGCTCCTTTCATTCAGTCAGTAGCTTCAAACATTTCTGGTATATGAAAAACATGTTTTTCAATGGCAAAAATCAATGAATATTGTAAATGCACAAACAGTAATATCTCCACATTGCACGGTGCAATTCTGAAATTTTTAGCTTTTTCCTACTAATCCTAGCATGATAAAGAAGATTCAAAGAGAGTGAGATGCCAGCTCCTTTCATTCAGTCAGTAGCTTCAAACATTTCTGGTATATGAAAAACATGTTTTTCAATGGCAAAAATCAATGAATATTGTAAATGCACAAACAGTAATATCTCCACATTGCAAGGTGCAATTCTGAAATTTTTTGCTTTTTCCTGTTAATCCTAGCATGATAAAGAAGATTCAAAGAGAGTGAGATGCCAGCTCCTTTCATTCAGTCAGTAGCTTCAAACATTTCTGGTATATGAAAAACATGTTTTTCAATGGCAAAAATCAATGAATATTGTAAATGCACAAACAGTAATATCTCCACATTGCACGGTGCAATTCTGAAATTTTTAGCTTTTTCCTGTTAATCCTAGCATGATAAAGAAGATTCAAAGAGAGTGAGATGCCAGCTCCTTTCATTCAGTCAGTAGCTTCAAACATTTCTGGTATATGAAAAACATGTTTTTCAATGGCAAAAATCAATGAATATTGTAAATGCACAAACAGTAATATCTCCACATTGCACGGTGCAATTCTGAAATTTTTAGCTTTTTCCTGTTAATCCTAGCATGATAAAGAAGATTCAAAGAGAGTGAGATGCCAGCTCCTTTCATTCAGTCAGTAGCTTCAAACATTTCTGGTATATGAAAAACATGTTTTTCAATGGCAAAAATCAATGAATATTGTAAATGCACAAACAGTAATATCTCCACATTGCAAGGTGCAATTCTGAAATTTTTTGCTTTTTCCTGTTATTCCTAGCATGATAAAGAAGATTCAAAGAGAGTGAGATGCCAGCTCCTTTCATTCAGTCAGTAGCTTCAAACATTTCTGGTATATGAAAAACATGTTTTTCAATGGCAAAAATCAATGAATATTGTAAATGCACAAACAGTAATATCTCCACATTGCAAGGTGCAATTCTGAAATTTTTTGCTTTTTCCTGCTAATCCTAGCATGATAAAGAAGATTCAAAGAGAGTGAGATGCCAGCTCCTTTCATTCAGTCAGTAGCTTCAAACATTTCTGGTATATGAAAAACGTTTTTCAATGGCAAAAATCAATGAATATTGATGCCAGCTCCTTTCATTCAGTCAGTAGCTTCAATCATTTCTGGATGTTTTTCAATGGCAAAAATCAATGAATATTGTAAATGCACAAACAGTAATTTCTCCGCATTGCAAGGTGCAATTCTGAAATTTTTTGCTTTTTCCTGCTAATCCTAGCATGATAAAGAAGATTCAAAGAGAGTGAGATGCCAGCTCCTTTCATTCAGTCAGTAGCTTCAAACATTTCTGGTATATGAAAAACATGTTTTTCAATGGCAAAAATCAATGAATATTGTAAATGCACAAACAGTAATATCTCCACATTGCACGGTGCAATTCTGAAATTTTTAGCTTTTTCCTGTTAATCCTAGCATGATAAAGAAGATTCAAAGAGAGTGAGATGCCAGCTCCTTTCATTCAGTCAGTAGCTTCAAACATTTCTGGTATATGAAAAACATGTTTTTCAATGGCAAAAATCAATGAATATTGTAAATGCACAAACAGTAATATCTCCGCATTGCAAGGTGCAATTCTGAAATTTTTTGCTTTTTCCTGCTAATCCTAGCATGATAAAGAAGATTCAAAGAGAGTGAGATGCCAGCTCCTTTCATTCAGTCAGTAGCTTCAAACATTTCTGGTATATGAAAAACATGTTTTTCAATGGCAAAAATCAATGAATATTGTAAAAGCACAAACAGTAATATCTCCACATTGCACGGTGCAATTCTGAAATTTTTAGCTTTTTCCTGTTAATCCTAGCATGATAAAGAAGATTCAAAGAGAGTGAGATGCCAGCTCCTTTCATTCAGTCAGTAGCTTCAAACATTTCTGGTATATGAAAAACATGTTTTTCAATGGCAAAAATCAATGAATATTGTAAATGCACAAACAGTAATATCTCCACATTGCAAGGTGCAATTCTGAAATTTTTTGCTTTTTCCTGCTAATCCTAGCATGATAAAGAAGATTCAAAGAGAGTGAGATGCCAGCTCCTTTCATTCAGTCAGTAGCTTCAAACATTTCTGGTATATGAAAAACATGTTTTTCAATGGCAAAAATCAATGAATATTGTAAATGCACAAACAGTAATATCTCCACATTGCACGGTGCAATTCTGAAATTTTTAGCTTTTTCCTGTTAATCCTAGCATGATAAAGAAGATTCAAAGAGAGTGAGATGCCAGCTCCTTTCATTCAGTCAGTAGCTTCAAACATTTCTGGTATATGAAAAACATGTTTTTCAATGGCAAAAATCAATGAATATTGTAAATGCACAAACAGTAATATCTCCACATTGCAAGGTGCAATTCTGAAATTTTTAGCTTTTTCCTGTTAATCCTAGCATGATAAAGAAGATTCAAAGAGAGTGAGATGCCAGCTCCTTTCATTCAGTCAGTAGCTTCAAACATTTCTGGTATATGAAAAACATGTTTTTCAATGGCAAAAATCAATGAATATTGTAAATGCACAAACAGTAATATCTCCACATTGCACGGTGCAATTCTGAAATTTTTAGCTTTTTCCTACTAATCCTAGCATGATAAAGAAGATTCAAAGAGAGTGAGATGCCAGCTCCTTTCATTCAGTCAGTAGCTTCAAACATTTCTGGTATATGAAAAACATGTTTTTCAATGGCAAAAATCAATGAATATTGTAAATGCACAAACAGTAATATCTCCACATTGCAAGGTGCAATTCTGAAATTTTTTGCTTTTTCCTGTTAATCCTAGCATGATAAAGAAGATTCAAAGAGAGTGAGATGCCAGCTCCTTTCATTCAGTCAGTAGCTTCAAACATTTCTGGTATATGAAAAACATGTTTTTCAATGGCAAAAATCAATGAATATTGTAAATGCACAAACAGTAATATCTCCACATTGCACGGTGCAATTCTGAAATTTTTAGCTTTTTCCTGTTAATCCTAGCATGATAAAGAAGATTCAAAGAGAGTGAGATGCCAGCTCCTTTCATTCAGTCAGTAGCTTCAAACATTTCTGGTATATGAAAAACATGTTTTTCAATGGCAAAAATCAATGAATATTGTAAATGCACAAACAGTAATATCTCCACATTGCAAGGTGCAATTCTGAAATTTTTAGCTTTTTCCTGTTAATCCTAGCATGATAAAGAAGATTCAAAGAGAGTGAGATGCCAGCTCCTTTCATTCAGTCAGTAGCTTCAAACATTTCTGGTATATGAAAAACATGTTTTTCAATGGCAAAAATCAATGAATATTGTAAATGCACAAACAGTAATATCTCCACATTGCACGGTGCAATTCTGAAATTTTTAGCTTTTTCCTACTAATCCTAGCATGATAAAGAAGATTCAAAGAGAGTGAGATGCCAGCTCCTTTCATTCAGTCAGTAGCTTCAAACATTTCTGGTATATGAAAAACATGTTTTTCAATGGCAAAAATCAATGAATATTGTAAATGCACAAACAGTAATATCTCCACATTGCAAGGTGCAATTCTGAAATTTTTTGCTTTTTCCTGCTAATCCTAGCATGATAAAGAAGATTCAAAGAGAGTGAGATGCCAGCTCCTTTCATTCAGTCAGTAGCTTCAAACATTTCTGGTATATGAAAAACATGTTTTTCAATGGCAAAAATCAATGAATATTGTAAATGCACAAACAGTAATATCTCCGCATTGCAAGGTGCAATTCTGAAATTTTTTGCTTTTTCCTGCTAATCCTAGCATGATAAAGAAGATTCAAAGAGAGTGAGATGCCAGCTCCTTTCATTCAGTCAGTAGCTTCAAACATTTCTGGTATATGAAAAACATGTTTTTCAATGGCAAAAATCAATGAATATTGTAAATGCACAAACAGTAATATCTCCACATTGCACGGTGCAATTCTGAAATTTTTAGCTTTTTCCTACTAATCCTAGCATGATAAAGAAGATTCAAAGAGAGTGAGATGCCAGCTCCTTTCATTCAGTCAGTAGCTTCAAACATTTCTGGTATATGAAAAACATGTTTTTCAATGGCAAAAATCAATGAATATTGTAAATGCACAAACAGTAATATCTCCACATTGCAAGGTGCAATTCTGAAATTTTTTGCTTTTTCCTGCTAATCCTAGCATGATAAAGAAGATTCAAAGAGAGTGAGATGCCAGCTCCTTTCATTCAGTCAGTAGCTTCAAACATTTCTGGTATATGAAAAACATGTTTTTCAATGGCAAAAATCAATGAATATTGTAAATGCACAAACAGTAATATCTCCACATTGCACGGTGCAATTCTGAAATTTTTAGCTTTTTCCTGTTAATCCTAGCATGATAAAGAAGATTCAAAGAGAGTGAGATGCCAGCTCCTTTCATTCAGTCAGTAGCTTCAAACATTTCTGGTATATGAAAAACATGTTTTTCAATGGCAAAAATCAATGAATATTGTAAATGCACAAACAGTAATATCTCCACATTGCACGGTGCAATTCTGAAATTTTTAGCTTTTTCCTGTTAATCCTAGCATGATAAAGAAGATTCAAAGAGAGTGAGATGCCAGCTCCTTTCATTCAGTCAGTAGCTTCAAACATTTCTGGTATATGAAAAACATGTTTTTCAATGGCAAAAATCAATGAATATTGTAAATGCACAAACAGTAATATCTCCACATTGCAAGGTGCAATTCTGAAATTTTTTGCTTTTTCCTGTTATTCCTAGCATGATAAAGAAGATTCAAAGAGAGTGAGATGCCAGCTCCTTTCATTCAGTCAGTAGCTTCAAACATTTCTGGTATATGAAAAACATGTTTTTCAATGGCAAAAATCAATGAATATTGTAAATGCACAAACAGTAATATCTCCACATTGCAAGGTGCAATTCTGAAATTTTTTGCTTTTTCCTGCTAATCCTAGCATGATAAAGAAGATTCAAAGAGAGTGAGATGCCAGCTCCTTTCATTCAGTCAGTAGCTTCAAACATTTCTGGTATATGAAAAACGTTTTTCAATGGCAAAAATCAATGAATATTGATGCCAGCTCCTTTCATTCAGTCAGTAGCTTCAATCATTTCTGGATGTTTTTCAATGGCAAAAATCAATGAATATTGTAAATGCACAAACAGTAATTTCTCCGCATTGCAAGGTGCAATTCTGAAATTTTTTGCTTTTTCCTGCTAATCCTAGCATGATAAAGAAGATTCAAAGAGAGTGAGATGCCAGCTCCTTTCATTCAGTCAGTAGCTTCAAACATTTCTGGTATATGAAAAACATGTTTTTCAATGGCAAAAATCAATGAATATTGTAAATGCACAAACAGTAATATCTCCACATTGCACGGTGCAATTCTGAAATTTTTAGCTTTTTCCTGTTAATCCTAGCATGATAAAGAAGATTCAAAGAGAGTGAGATGCCAGCTCCTTTCATTCAGTCAGTAGCTTCAAACATTTCTGGTATATGAAAAACATGTTTTTCAATGGCAAAAATCAATGAATATTGTAAATGCACAAACAGTAATATCTCCGAATTGCAAGGTGCAATTCTGAAATTTTTTGCTTTTTCCTGCTAATCCTAGCATGATAAAGAAGATTCAAAGAGAGTGAGATGCCAGCTCCTTTCATTCAGTCAGTAGCTTCAAACATTTCTGGTATATGAAAAACATGTTTTTCAATGGCAAAAATCAATGAATATTGTAAAAGCACAAACAGTAATATCTCCACATTGCACGGTGCAATTCTGAAATTTTTAGCTTTTTCCTGTTAATCCTAGCATGATAAAGAAGATTCAAAGAGAGTGAGATGCCAGCTCCTTTCATTCAGTCAGTAGCTTCAAACATTTCTGGTATATGAAAAACATGTTTTTCAATGGCAAAAATCAATGAATATTGTAAATGCACAAACAGTAATATCTCCACATTGCAAGGTGCAATTCTGAAATTTTTTGCTTTTTCCTGCTAATCCTAGCATGATAAAGAAGATTCAAAGAGAGTGAGATGCCAGCTCCTTTCATTCAGTCAGTAGCTTCAAACATTTCTGGTATATGAAAAACATGTTTTTCAATGGCAAAAATCAATGAATATTGTAAATGCACAAACAGTAATATCTCCACATTGCACGGTGCAATTCTGAAATTTTTAGCTTTTTCCTGTTAATCCTAGCATGATAAAGAAGATTCAAAGAGAGTGAGATGCCAGCTCCTTTCATTCAGTCAGTAGCTTCAAACATTTCTGGTATATGAAAAACGTTTTTCAATGGCAAAAATCAATGAATATTGTAAATGCACAAACAGTAATATCTCCACATTGCAAGGTGCAATTCTGAAATTTTTTGCTTTTTCCTGTTAATCCTAGCATGATAAAGAAGATTCAAAGAGAGTGAGATGCCAGCTCCTTTCATTCAGTCAGTAGCTTCAAACATTTCTGGTATATGAAAAACATGTTTTTCAATGGCAAAAATCAATGAATATTGTAAATGCACAAACAGTAATATCTCCACATTGCACGGTGCAATTCTGAAATTTTTAGCTTTTTCCTGTTAATCCTAGCATGATAAAGAAGATTCAAAGAGAGTGAGATGCCAGCTCCTTTCATTCAGTCAGTAGCTTCAAACATTTCTGGTATATGAAAAACATGTTTTTCAATGGCAAAAATCAATGAATATTGTAAATGCACAAACAGTAATATCTCCACATTGCAAGGTGCAATTCTGAAATTTTTAGCTTTTTCCTGTTAATCCTAGCATGATAAAGAAGATTCAAAGAGAGTGAGATGCCAGCTCCTTTCATTCAGTCAGTAGCTTCAAACATTTCTGGTATATGAAAAACATGTTTTTCAATGGCAAAAATCAATGAATATTGTAAATGCACAAACAGTAATATCTCCACATTGCACGGTGCAATTCTGAAATTTTTAGCTTTTTCCTACTAATCCTAGCATGATAAAGAAGATTCAAAGAGAGTGAGATGCCAGCTCCTTTCATTCAGTCAGTAGCTTCAAACATTTCTGGTATATGAAAAACATGTTTTTCAATGGCAAAAATCAATGAATATTGTAAATGCACAAACAGTAATATCTCCACATTGCAAGGTGCAATTCTGAAATTTTTTGCTTTTTCCTGTTAATCCTAGCATGATAAAGAAGATTCAAAGAGAGTGAGATGCCAGCTCCTTTCATTCAGTCAGTAGCTTCAAACATTTCTGGTATATGAAAAACATGTTTTTCAATGGCAAAAATCAATGAATATTGTAAATGCACAAACAGTAATATCTCCACATTGCACGGTGCAATTCTGAAATTTTTAGCTTTTTCCTGTTAATCCTAGCATGATAAAGAAGATTCAAAGAGAGTGAGATGCCAGCTCCTTTCATTCAGTCAGTAGCTTCAAACATTTCTGGTATATGAAAAACATGTTTTTCATTGGCAAAAATCAATGAATATTGTAAATGCACAAACAGTAATATCTCCACATTGCACGGTGCAATTCTGAAATTTTTAGCTTTTTCCTGTTAATCCTAGCATGATAAAGAAGATTCAAAGAGAGTGAGATGCCAGCTCCTTTCATTCAGTCAGTAGCTTCAAACATTTCTGGTATATGAAAAACATGTTTTTCAATGGCAAAAATCAATGAATATTGTAAATGCACAAACAGTAATATCTCCACATTGCAAGGTGCAATTCTGAAATTTTTTGCTTTTTCCTGTTATTCCTAGCATGATAAAGAAGATTCAAAGAGAGTGAGATGCCAGCTCCTTTCATTCAGTCAGTAGCTTCAAACATTTCTGGTATATGAAAAACATGTTTTTCAATGGCAAAAATCAATGAATATTGTAAATGCACAAACAGTAATATCTCCACATTGCAAGGTGCAATTCTGAAATTTTTTGCTTTTTCCTGCTAATCCTAGCATGATAAAGAAGATTCAAAGAGAGTGAGATGCCAGCTCCTTTCATTCAGTCAGTAGCTTCAAACATTTCTGGTATATGAAAAACGTTTTTCAATGGCAAAAATCAATGAATATTGATGCCAGCTCCTTTCATTCAGTCAGTAGCTTCAATCATTTCTGGATGTTTTTCAATGGCAAAAATCAATGAATATTGTAAATGCACAAACAGTAATTTCTCCGCATTGCAAGGTGCAATTCTGAAATTTTTTGCTTTTTCCTGCTAATCCTAGCATGATAAAGAAGATTCAAAGAGAGTGAGATGCCAGCTCCTTTCATTCAGTCAGTAGCTTCAAACATTTCTGGTATATGAAAAACATGTTTTTCAATGGCAAAAATCAATGAATATTGTAAATGCACAAACAGTAATATCTCCACATTGCACGGTGCAATTCTGAAATTTTTAGCTTTTTCCTGTTAATCCTAGCATGATAAAGAAGATTCAAAGAGAGTGAGATGCCAGCTCCTTTCATTCAGTCAGTAGCTTCAAACATTTCTGGTATATGAAAAACATGTTTTTCAATGGCAAAAATCAATGAATATTGTAAATGCACAAACAGTAATATCTCCGCATTGCAAGGTGCAATTCTGAAATTTTTTGCTTTTTCCTGCTAATCCTAGCATGATAAAGAAGATTCAAAGAGAGTGAGATGCCAGCTCCTTTCATTCAGTCAGTAGCTTCAAACATTTCTGGTATATGAAAAACATGTTTTTCAATGGCAAAAATCAATGAATATTGTAAAAGCACAAACAGTAATATCTCCACATTGCACGGTGCAATTCTGAAATTTTTAGCTTTTTCCTGTTAATCCTAGCATGATAAAGAAGATTCAAAGAGAGTGAGATGCCAGCTCCTTTCATTCAGTCAGTAGCTTCAAACATTTCTGGTATATGAAAAACATGTTTTTCAATGGCAAAAATCAATGAATATTGTAAATGCACAAACAGTAATATCTCCACATTGCAAGGTGCAATTCTGAAATTTTTTGCTTTTTCCTGCTAATCCTAGCATGATAAAGAAGATTCAAAGAGAGTGAGATGCCAGCTCCTTTCATTCAGTCAGTAGCTTCAAACATTTCTGGTATATGAAAAACATGTTTTTCAATGGCAAAAATCAATGAATATTGTAAATGCACAAACAGTAATATCTCCACATTGCACGGTGCAATTCTGAAATTTTTAGCTTTTTCCTGTTAATCCTAGCATGATAAAGAAGATTCAAAGAGAGTGAGATGCCAGCTCCTTTCATTCAGTCAGTAGCTTCAAACATTTCTGGTATATGAAAAACGTTTTTCAATGGCAAAAATCAATGAATATTGTAAATGCACAAACAGTAATATCTCCACATTGCAAGGTGCAATTCTGAAATTTTTTGCTTTTTCCTGTTAATCCTAGCATGATAAAGAAGATTCAAAGAGAGTGAGATGCCAGCTCCTTTCATTCAGTCAGTAGCTTCAAACATTTCTGGTATATGAAAAACATGTTTTTCAATGGCAAAAATCAATGAATATTGTAAATGCACAAACAGTAATATCTCCACATTGCACGGTGCAATTCTGAAATTTTTAGCTTTTTCCTGTTAATCCTAGCATGATAAAGAAGATTCAAAGAGAGTGAGATGCCAGCTCCTTTCATTCAGTCAGTAGCTTCAAACATTTCTGGTATATGAAAAACATGTTTTTCAATGGCAAAAATCAATGAATATTGTAAATGCACAAACAGTAATATCTCCACATTGCAAGGTGCAATTCTGAAATTTTTAGCTTTTTCCTGTTAATCCTAGCATGATAAAGAAGATTCAAAGAGAGTGAGATGCCAGCTCCTTTCATTCAGTCAGTAGCTTCAAACATTTCTGGTATATGAAAAACATGTTTTTCAATGGCAAAAATCAATGAATATTGTAAATGCACAAACAGTAATATCTCCACATTGCACGGTGCAATTCTGAAATTTTTAGCTTTTTCCTACTAATCCTAGCATGATAAAGAAGATTCAAAGAGAGTGAGATGCCAGCTCCTTTCATTCAGTCAGTAGCTTCAAACATTTCTGGTATATGAAAAACATGTTTTTCAATGGCAAAAATCAATGAATATTGTAAATGCACAAACAGTAATATCTCCACATTGCAAGGTGCAATTCTGAAATTTTTTGCTTTTTCCTGTTAATCCTAGCATGATAAAGAAGATTCAAAGAGAGTGAGATGCCAGCTCCTTTCATTCAGTCAGTAGCTTCAAACATTTCTGGTATATGAAAAACATGTTTTTCAATGGCAAAAATCAATGAATATTGTAAATGCACAAACAGTAATATCTCCACATTGCACGGTGCAATTCTGAAATTTTTAGCTTTTTCCTGTTAATCCTAGCATGATAAAGAAGATTCAAAGAGAGTGAGATGCCAGCTCCTTTCATTCAGTCAGTAGCTTCAAACATTTCTGGTATATGAAAAACATGTTTTTCAATGGCAAAAATCAATGAATATTGTAAATGCACAAACAGTAATATCTCCACATTGCAAGGTGCAATTCTGAAATTTTTAGCTTTTTACTGTTAATCCTAGCATGATAAAGAAGATTCAAAGAGAGTGAGATGCCAGCTCCTTTCATTCAGTCAGTAGCTTCAAACATTTCTGGTATATGAAAAACATGTTTTTCAATGGCAAAAATCAATGAATATTGTAAATGCACAAACAGTAATATCTCCACATTGCACGGTGCAATTCTGAAATTTTTAGCTTTTTCCTACTAATCCTAGCATGATAAAGAAGATTCAAAGAGAGTGAGATGCCAGCTCCTTTCATTCAGTCAGTAGCTTCAAACATTTCTGGTATATGAAAAACATGTTTTTCAATGGCAAAAATCAATGAATATTGTAAATGCACAAACAGTAATATCTCCACATTGCAAGGTGCAATTCTGAAATTTTTTGCTTTTTCCTGCTAATCCTAGCATGATAAAGAAGATTCAAAGAGAGTGAGATGCCAGCTCCTTTCATTCAGTCAGTAGCTTCAAACATTTCTGGTATATGAAAAACATGTTTTTCAATGGCAAAAATCAATGAATATTGTAAATGCACAAACAGTAATATCTCCACATTGCACGGTGCAATTCTGAAATTTTTAGCTTTTTCCTGTTAATCCTAGCATGATAAAGAAGATTCAAAGAGAGTGAGATGCCAGCTCCTTTCATTCAGTCAGTAGCTTCAAACATTTCTGGTATATGAAAAACATGTTTTTCAATGGCAAAAATCAATGAATATTGTAAATGCACAAACAGTAATATCTCCACATTGCACGGTGCAATTCTGAAATTTTTAGCTTTTTCCTGTTAATCCTAGCATGATAAAGAAGATTCAAAGAGAGTGAGATGCCAGCTCCTTTCATTCAGTCAGTAGCTTCAAACATTTCTGGTATATGAAAAACATGTTTTTCAATGGCAAAAATCAATGAATATTGTAAATGCACAAACAGTAATATCTCCACATTGCAAGGTGCAATTCTGAAATTTTTTGCTTTTTCCTGTTATTCCTAGCATGATAAAGAAGATTCAAAGAGAGTGAGATGCCAGCTCCTTTCATTCAGTCAGTAGCTTCAAACATTTCTGGTATATGAAAAACGTTTTTCAATGGCAAAAATCAATGAATATTGTAAATGCACAAACAGTAATATCTCCACATTGCAAGGTGCAATTCTGAAATTTTTTGCTTTTTCCTGTTAATCCTAGCATGATAAAGAAGATTCAAAGAGAGTGAGATGCCAGCTCCTTTCATTCAGTCAGTAGCTTCAAACATTTCTGGTATATGAAAAACATGTTTTTCAATGGCAAAAATCAATGAATATTGTAAATGCACAAACAGTAATATCTCCACATTGCACGGTGCAATTCTGAAATTTTTAGCTTTTTCCTGTTAATCCTAGCATGATAAAGAAGATTCAAAGAGAGTGAGATGCCAGCTCCTTTCATTCAGTCAGTAGCTTCAAACATTTCTGGTATATGAAAAACATGTTTTTCAATGGCAAAAATCAATGAATATTGTAAATGCACAAACAGTAATATCTCCACATTGCAAGGTGCAATTCTGAAATTTTTAGCTTTTTCCTGTTAATCCTAGCATGATAAAGAAGATTCAAAGAGAGTGAGATGCCAGCTCCTTTCATTCAATCAGTAGCTTCAAACATTTCTGGTATATGAAAAACATGTTTTTCAATGGCAAAAATCAATGAATATTGTAAATGCACAAACAGTAATATCTCCGCATTGCAAGGTGCAATTCTGAAATTTTTTGCTTTTTCCTGCTAATCCTAGCATGATAAAGAAGATTCAAAGAGAGTGAGATGCCAGCTCCTTTCATTCAGTCAGTAGCTTCAAACATTTCTGGTATATGAAAAACATGTTTTTCAATGGCAAAAATCAATGAATATTGTAAATGCACAAACAGTAATTTCTCCGCATTGCAAGGTGCAATTCTGAAATTTTTTGCTTTTTCCTGCTCCTCTTAGCATGATAAAGAAGATTCAAAGAGAGTGAGATGCCAGCTCCTTTCATTCAGTCAGTAGCTTCAATCATTTCTGGACGTTTTTCAATGGCAAAAATCAATGAATATTGTAAATGCACAAACAGTAATTTCTCCGCATTGCAAGGTGCAATTCTGAAATTTTTTGCTTTTTCCTGCTCCTCTTAGCATGATAAAGAAGATTCAAAGAGAGTGATATTCCAGCTCCTTTCATTCAGTCAGTACCTTCAATCATTTCTGGACGTTTTTCAATGGCAAAAATCAATGAATATTGTAAATGCACAAACAGTAATTTCTCCGCATTGCAAGGTGCAATTCTGAAATTTTTTGCTTTTTCCTGCTCCTCTTAGCATGATAAAGAATATTCAAAGAGAGTGAGATGCCAGCTCCTTTCATTCAGTCAGTAGCTTCAATCATTTCTGGACGTTTTTCAATGGCAAAAATCAATGAATATTGTAAATGCACAAACTGTAATTTCTCCGCATTGCAAGGTGCAATTCTGAAATTTTTTGCTTTTTCCTGCTCCTCTTAGCATGATAAAGAAGATTCAGAGAGTGAGATGCCAGCTCCTTTCATTCAGTCAGTAGCTTCAATCATTTCTGGATGTTTTTCAATGGCAAAAATCAATGAATATTGTAAATGCACAAACAGTAATTTCTCCGCATTGCAAGGTGCAATTCTGAAATTTTTTGCTTTTTCCTGCTCCTCTTAGCATGATAAAGAAGATTCAAAGAGAGTGAGATGCCAGCTCCTTTCCTTCAGTCAGTAGCTTCAATCATTTCTGGTATATGAATAACATGATTTTTTTCAATGGCAAAAATCAATGAATTTTGTAAATGCACAAACAGTAATTTCTCCGCATTGCAAGGCGCAATTCTGAAATTTTTTGCTTTTTCCTGCTCCTCTTAGCATGATAAAGAAGATTCAAAGAGAGTGAGATGCCAGCTCCTTTCATTCAGTCAGTAGCTTCAATCATTTCTGGACATTTTTCAATGGCAAAAATCAATGAATATTGTAAATGCACAAACAGTAATTTCTCCGCATTGCAAGGTGCAATTCTGAAATTTTTTGCTTTTTCCTGCTCCTCTTAGCATGATAAAGAAGATTCAAAGAGAGTGAGATGCCAGCTCCTTTCATTCAGTCAGTAGCTTCAATCATTTCTGGACGTTTTTCAATGGCAAAAATCAATGAATATTGTAAATGCACAAACAGTAATTTCTCCGCATTGCAAGGTGCAATTCTGAAATTTTTTGCTTTTTCCTGCTCCTCTTAGCATGATAAAGAAGATTCAAAGAGAGTGATATTCCAGCTCCTTTCATTCAGTCAGTACCTTCAATCATTTCTGGACGTTTTTCAATGGCAAAAATCAATGAATATTGTAAATGCACAAACAGTAATTTCTCCGCATTGCAAGGTGCAATTCTGAAATTTTTTGCTTTTTCCTGCTCCTCTTAGCATGATAAAGAATATTCAAAGAGAGTGAGATGCCAGCTCCTTTCATTCAGTCAGTAGCTTCAATCATTTCTGGACGTTTTTCTATGGCAAAAATCAATGAATATTGTAAATGCACAAACTGTAATTTCTCCGCATTGCAAGGTGCAATTCTGAAATTTTTTGCTTTTTCCTGCTCCTCTTAGCATGATAAAGAAGATTCAAAGAGAGTGAGATGCCAGCTCCTTTCATTCAGTCAGTAGCTTCAATCATTTCTGGTATATGAATAACATGATGTTTTTCAATAGCAAAAATCAATGAATATTGTAAATGCACAAACAGTAATTTCTCCGCATTGCAAGGTGCAATTCTGAAATTTTTTGCTTTTTCCTGCTCCTCTTAGCATGATAAAGAAGATTCAAAGAGAGTGAGATGCCAGCTCCTTTCATTCAGTCAGTAGCTTCAATCATTTCTGGACGTTTTTCAATGGCAAAAATCAATGAATATTGTAAATGCACAAACAGTAATTTCTCCGCATTGCAAGGTGCAATTCTGAAATTTTTTGCTTTTTCCTGCTCCTCTTAGCATGATAAACAAGATTCAAAGAGAGTGAGATACCAGCTCCTTTCATTCAGTCAGTAGCTTCAATCATTTCTGGACGTTTTTCAATGGCAAAAATCATTGAATATTGTAAATGCACAAACAGTAATTTCTCCGCATTGCAAGGTGCAATTCTGAAATTTTTTACTTTTTCCTGCTCCTCTTAGCATGATAAAGAAGATTCAAAGAGAGTGAGATGCCAGCTCCTTTCATTCAGTCAGTAGCTTCAATCATTTCTGGTATATGAATAACATGATGTTTTTCAATCGCAAAAATCAATGAATATTGTAAATGCACAAACAGTAATTTCTCCGCATTGCAAGGTGCAATTCTGAAATTTTTTGCTTTTTCCTGCTCCTCTTAGCATGATAAAGAAGATTCAAAGAGAGTGAGATGCCAGCTCCTTTCATTCAGTCAGTAGCTTCAATCATTTCTGGACGTTTTTCAATGGCAAAAATCAATGAATATTGTAAATGCACAAACAGTAATTTCTCCGCATTGCAAGGTGCAATTCTGAAATTTTTTGCTTTTTCCTGCTCCTCTTAGCATGATAAAGAAGATTCAAAGAGAGTGAGATGCCAGCTCCTTTCCTTCAGTCAGTAGCTTCAATCATTTCTGGTATATGAATAACATGATGTTTTTCAATGGCAAAAATCAATGAATTTTGTAAATGCACAAACAGTAATTTCTCCGCATTGCAAGGCGCAATTCTGAAATTTTTTGCTTTTTCCTGCTCCTCTTAGCATGATAAAGAAGATTCAAAGAGAGTGAGATGCCAGCTCCTTTCATTCAGTCAGTAGCTTCAATCATTTCTGGACATTTTTCAATGGCAAAAATCAATGAATATTGTAAATGCACAAACAGTAATTTCTCCGCATTGCAAGGTGCAATTCTGAAATTTTTTGCTTTTTCCTGCTCCTCTTAGCATGATAAAGAAGATTCAAAGAGAGTGAGATGCCAGCTCCTTTCATTCAGTCAGTAGCTTCTATCATTTCTGGACGTTTTTCAATGGCAAAAATCAATGAATATTGTAAATGCACAAACAGTAATTTCTCCGCATTGCAAGGTGCAATTCTGAAATTTTTTGCTTTTTCCTGCTCCTCTTAGCATGATAAAGAAGATTCAAAGAGAGTGAGGTGCCAGCTCCTTTCATTCAGTCAGGAGCTTCAAACATTTCTGGTATATGAATAACATGTTTTTCAATGGCAAAAATCAATGAATATTGTAAATGCACAAACAGTAATTTCTCCGCATTGCAAGGTGCAATTCTGAAATTTTTTGCTTTTTCCTGCTCCTCTTAGCATGATAAAGAAGATTCAAAGAGAGTGAGATGCCAGCTCCTTTCATTCAGTCAGTAGCTTCAATCATTTCTGGACGTTTTTCAATGGCAAAAATCAATGAATATTGTAAATGCACAAACTGTAATTTCTCCGCATTGCAAGGTGCAATTCTGAAATTTTTTGCATTTTCCTGCTCCTCTTAGCATGATAAAGAAGATTCAAAGAGAGTGAGATGCCAGCTCCTTTCATTCAGTCAGTAGCTTCAATCATTTCTGGACGTTTTTCAATGGCAAAAATCAACGAATATTGTAAATGCACAAACAGTAATTTCTCCGCATTGCAAGGTGCAATTCTGAAATTTTTTGCTTTTTCCTGCTCCTCTTAGCATGATAAAGAAGATTCAAAGAGAGTGAGATGCCAGCTCCTTTCATTCAGTCAGTAGCTTCAATCATTTCTGGACGTTTTTCAATGGCAAAAATCAATGAATATTGTAAATGCACAAACAGTAATTTCTCCGCATTGCAAGGTGCAATTCTGAAATTTTTTGCTTTTTCCTGCTCCTCTTAGCATGATAAAGAAGATTCAAAGAGAGTGAGATGCCAGCTCCTTTCATTCAGTCAGTAGCTTCAATCATTTCTGGACGTTTTTCAATGGCAAAAATCAATGAATATTGTAAATGCACAAACAGTAATTTCTCCGCATTGCAAGGTGCAATTCTGAAATTTTTTGCTTTTTCCTGCTCCTCTTAGCATGATAAAGAAGATTCAAAGAGAGTGAGATGCCAGCTCCTTTCATTCAGTCAGTAGCTTCAAACATTTCTGGTATATGAATAACATGATGTTTTTCAATGGCAAAAATCAATGAATATTGTAAATGCACAAACAGTAATTTCTCCGCATTGCAAGGTGCAAGTCTGAAATTTTTTGCTTTTTCCTGCTCCTCTTAGCATGATAAAGAAGATTCAAAGAGAGTGAGATGCCAGCTCCTTTCATTCAGTCAGTAGCTTCAAACATTTCTGGTATATGAATAACATGATGTTTTTCAATGGCAAAAATCAATGAATATTGTAAATGCACAAACAGTAATTTCTCCGCATTGCAAGGTGCAAGTCTGAAATTTTTTGCTTTTTCCTGCTCCTCTTAGCATGATAAAGAAGATTCAAAGAGAGTGAGATGCCAGCTCCTTTCATTCAGTCAGTAGCTTCAATCATTTCTGGACGTTTTTCAATGGTAAAAATCAATGAATATTGTAAATGCACAAACAGTAATTTCTCCACATTGCAAGGTGCAATTCTGAAATTTTTTGCTTTTTCCTGCTCCTCTTAGCATGATAAAGAAGATTCAAAGAGAGTGAGATGCCAGCTCCTTTCATTCAGTCAGTAGCTTCAAACATTTCTGGTATATGAATAACATGATGTTTTTCAATGGCAAAAATCAATGAATATTGTAAATGCACAAACTGTAATTTCTCCGCATTGCAAGGTGCAATTCTGAAATTTTTTGCTTTTTCCTGCTCCTCTTAGCATGATAAAGAAGATTCAAAGAGAGTGAGATGCCAGCTCCTTTCATTCAGTCAGTAGCTTCAATCATTTCTGGACGTTTTTCAATGGCAAAAATCAATGAATATTGTAAATGCACAAACAGTAATTTCTCCGCATTGCAAGGTGCAGTTCTGAAATTTTTTGCTTTTTCCTGCTCCTCTTAGCATGATAAAGAAGATTCAAAGAGAGTGAGATGCCAGCTCCTTTCATTCAGTCAGTACCTTCAATCATTTCTGGACGTTTTTCAATGGCAAAAATCAATGAATATTGTAAATGCACAAACAGTA
>NW_027369064.1:0-45333 GCF_046119375.1 Phyllobates terribilis | reverse complement strand
GAGATATTACTGTTTTTGTGCATTTTACAATATTCATTGATTTTTGCCATTGAAAAACATGTTTTTCATATACCAGAAATGTTTGAAGCTACTGACTGAATGAAAGGAGCTGGCATCTCACTCTCTTTGAATCTTCTTTATCATGCTTTGGATTAACAGGAAAAAGCTAAAAATTTCAGAATTGCACCGTGCAAATGTGGAGATATTACTGTTTGTGCATTTACAATATTCATTGATTTTTGCCATTGAAAAACGTTTTTTCCATACCAGAAATGTTTGAAGCTACTGACTGAATGAAAGGAGCTGGCATCTCACTCTCTTTGAATCTTCTTTATCATGCTAGGATTAACAGGAAAAAGCTAAAAATTTCAGAATTGCACCGTGCAATGTGGAGATATTACTGTTTGTGCATTTACAATATTCATTGATTTTGCCATTGAAAAACATGTTTTTCATATACCAGAAATGTTTGAAGCTACTGACTGAATGAAAGGAGCTGGCATCTCACTCTCTTTGAATCTTCTTTATCATGCTAGGATTAACAGGAAAAAGCTAAAAATTTCAGAATTGCACCGTGCAATGTGGAGATATTACTGTTTGTGCATTTACATATTCATTGATTTTTGCCATTGAAAAACTTTTTTCATACCAGAAATGTTTGAAGCTACTGACTGAATGAAAGGAGCTGGCATCTCACTCTCTTTGAATCTTCTTTATCATGCTAGGATTAACAGGAAAAAGCTAAAAATTTCAGAATTGCACCGTGCAATGTGGAGATATTACTGTTTGTGCATTTACAATATTCATTGATTTTTGCCATTGAAAAACATGTTTTCTTTTACCAGAAATGTTTGAAGCTACTGACTGAATGAAAGGAGCTGGCATCTCACTCTCTTTGAATCTTCTTTATCATGCTAGGATTAACAGGAAAAAGCTAAAAATTTCAGAATTGCACCGTGCAATGTGGAGATATTACTGTTTGTGCATTTACAATATTCATTGATTTTTGCCATTGAAAAACATGTTTTTCATATACCAGAAATGTTTGAAGCTACTGACTGAATGAAAGGAGCTGGCATCTCACTCTCTTTGAATCTTCTTTATCATGCTAGGATTAACAGGAAAAAGCAAAAAATTTCAGAATTGCACCGTGCAATGTGGAGATATTACTGTTTGTGCATTTACAATATTCATTGATTTTTGCCATTGAAAAACGTCCAGAAATGTTTGAAGCTACTGACTGAATGAAAGGAGCTGGCATCTCACTCTCTTTGAATCTTCTTTATCATGCTAGGATTAACAGGAAAAAGCTAAAAATTTCAGAATTGCACCGTGCAATGTGGAGATATTACTGTTTGTGCATTTACAATATTCATTGATTTTTGCCATTGAAAAACATGTTTTTCATATACCAGAAATGTTTGAAGCTACTGACTGAATGAAAGGAGCTGGCATCTCACTCTCTTTGAATCTTCTTTATCATGCTAGGATTAACAGGAAAAAGCTAAAAATTTCAGAATTGCACCGTGCAATGTGGAGATATTACTGTTTGTGCATTTACAATATTCATTGATTTTTGCCATTGAAAAACGTCCAGAAATGTTTGAAGCTACTGACTGAATGAAAGGAGCTGGCATCTCACTCTCTTTGAATCTTCTTTATCATGCTAGGATTAACAGGAAAAAGCTAAAAATTTCAGAATTGCACCGTGCAATGTGGAGATATTACTGTTTGTGCATTTACAATATTCATTGATTTTTGCCATTGAAAAACATGTTTTTCATATACCAGAAATGTTTGAAGCTACTGACTGAATGAAAGGAGCTGGCATCTCACTCTCTTTGAATCTTCTTTATCATGCTAGGATTAGCAGGAAAAAGCAAAAAATTTCAGAATTGCACCGTGCAATGTGGAGATATTACTGTTTGTGCATTTACAATATTCATTGATTTTTGCCATTGAAAAACGTCCAGAAATGTTTGAAGCTACTGACTGAATGAAAGGAGCTGGCATCTCACTCTCTTTGAATCTTCTTTATCATGCTAGGATTAACAGGAAAAAGCTAAAAATTTCAGAATTGCACCGTGCAATGTGGAGATATTACTGTTTGTGCATTTACAATATTCATTGATTTTTGCCATTGAAAAACATGTTTTTCATATACCAGAAATGTTTGAAGCTACTGACTGAATGAAAGGAGCTGGCATCTCACTCTCTTTGAATCTTCTTTATCATGCTAGGATTAACAGGAAAAAGCTAAAAATTTCAGAATTGCACCGTGCAATGTGGAGATATTACTGTTTGTGCATTTACAATATTCATTGATTTTTGCCATTGAAAAACGTTTTCATATCCAGAAATGTTTGAAGCTACTGACTGAATGAAAGGAGCTGGCATCTCACTCTCTTTGAATCTTCTTTATCCATGCTAGGATTAACAGGAAAAAGCTAAAAATTTCAGAATTGCACCGTGCAATGTGGAGATATTACTGTTTGTGCATTTACAATATTCATTGATTTTTGCCATTGAAAAACTGTTTTTCATATACCAGAAATGTTTGAAGCTACTGACTGAATGAAAGGAGCTGGCATCTCACTCTCTTTGAATCTTCTTTATCATGCTAGGATTAGCAGGAAAAAGCAAAAAATTTCAGAATTGCACCGTGCAATGTGGAGATATTACTGTTTGTGCATTTACAATATTCATTGATTTTTGCCATTGAAAAACGTCCAGAAATGTTTGAAGCTACTGACTGAATGAAAGGAGCTGGCATCTCACTCTCTTTGAATCTTCTTTATCATGCTAGGATTAACAGGAAAAAGCTAAAAATTTCAGAATTGCACCGTGCAATGTGGAGATATTACTGTTTGTGCATTTACAATATTCATTGATTTTTGCCATTGAAAAACATGTTTTTCATATACCAGAAATGTTTGAAGCTACTGACTGAATGAAAGGAGCTGGCATCTCACTCTCTTTGAATCTTCTTTATCATGCTAGGATTAACAGGAAAAAGCTAAAAATTTCAGAATTGCACCGTGCAATGTGGAGATATTACTGTTTGTGCATTTACAATATTCATTGATTTTTGCCATTGAAAAACATGTTTTTCATATACCAGAAATGTTTGAAGCTACTGACTGAATGAAAGGAGCTGGCATCTCACTCTCTTTGAATTCTTCTTTATCATGCTAGGATTAACAGGAAAAAGCAAAAAATTTCAGAATTGCACCGTGCAATGTGGAGATATTACTGTTTGTGCATTTACAATATTCATTGATTTTTGCCATTGAAAACTGTTTTATATACCAGAAATGTTTGAAGCTACTGACTGAATGAAAGGAGCTGGCATCTCACTCTCTTTGAATCTTCTTTATCATGCTAGGATTAACAGGGAAAAAGCTAAAAATTTCAGAATTGCACCGTGCAATGTGGAGATATTACTGTTTGTGCATTTACAATATTCATTGATTTTTGCCATTGAAAAACATGTTTTTCATATACCAGAAATGTTTGAAGCTACTGACTGAATGAAAGGAGCTGGCATCTCACTCTCTTTGAATCTTCTTTATCATGCTAGGATTAACAGGAAAAAGCTAAAAATTTCAGAATTGCACCGTGCAATGTGGAGATATTACTGTTTGTGCATTTACAATATTCATTGATTTTGCCATTGAAAAACGTTTTCCAGAAATGTTTGAAGCTACTGACTGAATGAAAGGAGCTGGCATCTCACTCTCTTTGAATCTTCTTTATCATGCTAGGATTAACAGGAAAAAGCTAAAAATTTCAGAATTGCACCGTGCAATGTGGAGATATTACTGTTTGTGCATTTACAATATTCATTGATTTTTGCCATTGAAAACATGTTTTTCATATACCAGAAATGTTTGAAGCTACTGACTGAATGAAAGGAGCTGGCATCTCACTCTCTTTGAATCTTCTTTATCATGCTAGGATTAACAGGAAAAAGCTAAAAATTTCAGAATTGCACCGTGCAATGTGGAGATATTACTGTTTGTGCATTTACAATATTCATTGATTTTTGCCATTGAAAAACGTCCAGAAATGTTTGAAGCTACTGACTGAATGAAAGGAGCTGGCATCTCACTCTCTTTGAATCTTCTTTATCATGCTAGGATTAACAGGAAAATGCTAAAAATTTCAGAATTGCACCGTGCAATGTGGAGATATTACTGTTTGTGCATTTACAATATTCATTGATTTTTGCCATTGAAAAACGTCCAGAAATGTTTGAAGCTACTGACTGAATGAAAGGAGCTGGCATCTCACTCTCTTTGAATCTTCTTTATCATGCTAGGATTAACAGGAAAAAGCTAAAAATTTCAGAATTGCACCGTGCAATGTGGAGATATTACTGTTTGTGCATTTACAATATTCATTGATTTTTGCCATTGAAAAACATGTTTTTCATATACCAGAAATGTTTGAAGCTACTGACTGAATGAAAGGAGCTGGCATCTCACTCTCTTTGAATCTTCTTTATCATGCTAGGATTAACAGGAAAAAGCTAAAAATTTCAGAATTGCACCGTGCAATGTGGAGATATTACTGTTTGTGCATTTACAATATTCATTGATTTTTGCCATTGAAAAACATGTTTTTCATATACCAGAAATGTTTGAAGCTACTGACTGAATGAAAGGAGCTGGCATCTCACTCTCTTTGAATCTTCTTTATCATGCTAGGATTAGCAGGAAAAAGCAAAAAATTTCAGAATTGCACCGTGCAATGTGGAGATATTACTGTTTGTGCATTTACAATATTCATTGATTTTTGCCATTGAAAAACGTCCAGAAATGTTTGAAGCTACTGACTGAATGAAAGGAGCTGGCATCTCACTCTCTTTGAATCTTCTTTATCATGCTAGGATTAACAGGAAAAAGCTAAAAATTTCAGAATTGCACCGTGCAATGTGGAGATATTACTGTTTGTGCATTTACAATATTCATTGATTTTTGCCATTGAAAAACATGTTTTTCATATACCAGAAATGTTTGAAGCTACTGACTGAATGAAAGGAGCTGGCATCTCACTCTCTTTGAATCTCTTTATCATGCTAGGATTAACAGGAAAAAGCTAAAAATTTCAGAATTGCACCGTGCAATGTGGAGATATTACTGTTTGTGCATTTACAATATTCATTGATTTTTGCCATTGAAAAACGTCCAGAAATGTTTGAAGCTACTGACTGAATGAAAGGAGCTGGCATCTCACTCTCTTTGAATCTTCTTTATCATGCTAGGATTAACAGGAAAAAGCTAAAAATTTCAGAATTGCACCGTGCAATGTGGAGATATTACTGTTTGTGCATTTACAATATTCATTGATTTTTGCCATTGAAAAACATGTTTTTCATATACCAGAAATGTTTGAAGCTACTGACTGAATGAAAGGAGCTGGCATCTCACTCTCTTTGAATCTTCTTTATCATGCTAGGATTAGCAGGAAAAAGCAAAAAATTTCAGAATTGCACCGTGCAATGTGGAGATATTACTGTTTGTGCATTTACAATATTCATTGATTTTTGCCATTGAAAAACGTCCAGAAATGTTTGAAGCTACTGACTGAATGAAAGGAGCTGGCATCTCACTCTCTTTGAATCTTCTTTATCATGCTAGGATTAGCAGGAAAAAGCTAAAAATTTCAGAATTGCACCGTGCAATGTGGAGATATTACTGTTTGTGCATTTACAATATTCATTGATTTTGCCATTGAAAAACGTCCAGAAATGTTTGAAGCTACTGACTGAATGAAAGGAGCTGGCATCTCACTCTCTTTGAATCTTCTTTATCATGCTAGGATTAACAGGAAAAAGCTAAAAATTTCAGAATTGCACCGTGCAATGTGGAGATATTACTGTTTGTGCATTTACAATATTCATTGATTTTTGCCATTGAAAAACATGTTTTTCATATACCAGAAATGTTTGAAGCTACTGACTGAATGAAAGGAGCTGGCATCTCACTCTCATTGAATCTTCTTTATCATGCTAGGATTAGCAGGAAAAGCAAAAAATTTCAGAATTGCACCGTGCAATGTGGAGATATTACTGTTTGTGCATTTACAATATTCATTGATTTTTGCCATTGAAAAACGTCCAGAAATGTTTGAAGCTACTGACTGAATGAAAGGAGCTGGCATCTCACTCTCTTTGAATCTTCTTTATCATGCTAGGATTAACAGGAAAAAGCTAAAAATTTCAGAATTGCACCGTGCAATGTGGAGATATTACTGTTTGTGCATTTACAATATTCATTGATTTTTGCCATTGAAAAACGTCCAGAAATGTTTGAAGCTACTGACTGAATGAAAGGAGCTGGCATCTCACTCTCTTTGAATCTTCTTTATCATGCTAGGATTAACAGGAAAAAGCTAAAAATTTCAGAATTGCACCGTGCAATGTGGAGATATTACTGTTTGTGCATTTACAATATTCATTGATTTTTGCCATTGAAAAACATGTTTTTCATATACCAGAAATGTTTGAAGCTACTGACTGAATGAAAGGAGCTGGCATCTCACTCTCTTTGAATCTTCTTTATCATGCTAGGATTAACAGGAAAAAGCTAAAAATTTCAGAATTGCACCGTGCAATGTGGAGATATTACTGTTTGTGCATTTACAATATTCATTGATTTTTGCCATTGAAAAACGTCCAGAAATGTTTGAAGCTACTGACTGAATGAAAGGAGCTGGCATCTCACTCTCTTTGAATCTTCTTTATCATGCTAGGATTAACAGGAAAAAGCTAAAAATTTCAGAATTGCACCGTGCAATGTGGAGATATTACTGTTTGTGCATTTACAATATTCATTGATTTTTGCCATTGAAAAACATGTTTTTCATATACCAGAAATGTTTGAAGCTACTGACTGAATGAAAGGAGCTGGCATCTCACTCTCTTTGAATCTTCTTTATCATGCTAGGATTAGCAGGAAAAAGCTAAAAATTTCAGAATTGCACGTGCAATGTGGAGATATTACTGTTTGTGCATTTACAATATTCATTGATTTTTGCCATTGAAAAACGTCCAGAAATGTTTGAAGCTACTGACTGAATGAAAGGAGCTGGCATCTCACTCTCTTTGAATCTTCTTTATCATGCTAGGATTAACAGGAAAAAGCTAAAAATTTCAGAATTGCACCGTGCAATGTGGAGATATTACTGTTTGTGCATTTACAATATTCATTGATTTTTGCCATTGAAAAACGTCCAGAAATGTTTGAAGCTACTGACTGAATGAAAGGAGCTGGCATCTCACTCTCTTTGAATCTTCTTTATCATGCTAGGATTAACAGGAAAAAGCTAAAAATTTCAGAATTGCACCGTGCAATGTGGAGATATTACTGTTTGTGCATTTACAATATTCATTGATTTTTGCCATTGAAAAACATGTTTTTCATATACCAGAAATGTTTGAAGCTACTGACTGAATGAAAGGAGCTGGCATCTCACTCTCTTTGAATCTTCTTTATCATGCTAGGATTAACAGGAAAAAGCTAAAAATTTCAGAATTGCACCGTGCAATGTGGAGATATTACTGTTTGTGCATTTACAATATTCATTGATTTTTGCCATTGAAAAACATGTTTTTCATATACCAGAAATGTTTGAAGCTACTGACTGAATGAAAGGAGCTGGCATCTCACTCTCTTTGAATCTTCTTTATCATGCTAGGATTAAAAGGAAAAAGCTAAAAATTTCAGAATTGCACCGTGCAATGTGGAGATATTACTGTTTGTGCATTTACAATATTCATTGATTTTTGCCATTGAAAAACGTCCAGAAATGTTTGAAGCTACTGACTGAATGAAAGGAGCTGGCATCTCACTCTCTTTGAATCTTCTTTATCATGCTAGGATTAACAGGAAAAAGCTAAAAATTTCAGAATTGCACCGTGCAATGTGGAGATATTACTGTTTGTGCATTTACAATATTCATTGATTTTTGCCATTGAAAAACATGTTTTTCATATACCAGAAATGTTTGAAGCTACTGACTGAATGAAAGGAGCTGGCATCTCACTCTCTTTGAATCTTCTTTATCATGCTAGGATTAACAGGAAAAAGCTAAAAATTTCAGAATTGCACCGTGCAATGTGGAGATATTACTGTTTGTGCATTTACAATATTCATTGATTTTTGCCATTGAAAAACATGTTTTTCATATACCAGAAATGTTTGAAGCTACTGACTGAATGAAAGGAGCTGGCATCTCACTCTCTTTGAATCTTCTTTATCATGCTAGGATTAACAGGAAAAAGCTAAAAATTTCAGAATTGCACCGTGCAATGTGGAGATATTACTGTTTGTGCATTTACAATATTCATTGATTTTTGCCATTGAAAAACGTCCAGAAATGTTTGAAGCTACTGACTGAATGAAAGGAGCTGGCATCTCACTCTCTTTGAATCTTCTTTATCATGCTAGGATTAACAGGAAAAAGCTAAAAATTTCAGAATTGCACCGTGCAATGTGGAGATATTACTGTTTGTGCATTTACAATATTCATTGATTTTTGCCATTGAAAAACGTCCAGAAATGTTTGAAGCTACTGACTGAATGAAAGGAGCTGGCATCTCACTCTCTTTGAATCTTCTTTATCATGCTAGGATTAACAGGAAAAAGCTAAAAATTTCAGAATTGCACCGTGCAATGTGGAGATATTACTGTTTGTGCATTTACAATATTCATTGATTTTTGCCATTGAAAAACGTCCAGAAATGTTTGAAGCTACTGACTGAATGAAAGGAGCTGGCATCTCACTCTCTTTGAATCTTCTTTATCATGCTAGGATTAACAGGAAAAAGCTAAAAATTTCAGAATTGCACCGTGCAATGTGGAGATATTACTGTTTGTGCATTTACAATATTCATTGATTTTTGCCATTGAAAAACATGTTTTTCATATACCAGAAATGTTTGAAGCTACTGACTGAATGAAAGGAGCTGGCATCTCACTCTCTTTGAATCTTCTTTATCATGCTAGGATTAGCAGGAAAAAGCAAAAAATTTCAGAATTGCACCGTGCAATGTGGAGATATTACTGTTTGTGCATTTACAATATTCATTGATTTTTGCCATTGAAAAACATGTTTTTCATATACCAGAAATGTTTGAAGCTACTGACTGAATGAAAGGAGCTGGCATCTCACTCTCTTTGAATCTTCTTTATCATGCTAGGATTAACAGGAAAAAGCTAAAAATTTCAGAATTGCACCGTGCAATGTGGAGATATTACTGTTTGTGCATTTACAATATTCATTGATTTTTGCCATTGAAAAACATGTTTTTCATATACCAGAAATGTTTGAAGCTACTGACTGAATGAAAGGAGCTGGCATCTCACTCTCTTTGAATCTTCTTTATCATGCTAGGATTAGCAGGAAAAAGCTAAAAATTTCAGAATTGCACCGTGCAATGTGGAGATATTACTGTTTGTGCATTTACAATATTCATTGATTTTTGCCATTGAAAAACATGTTTTTCATATACCAGAAATGTTTGAAGCTACTGACTGAATGAAAGGAGCTGGCATCTCACTCTCTTTGAATCTTCTTTATCATGCTAGGATTAGCAGGAAAAAGCTAAAAATTTCAGAATTGCACCGTGCAATGTGGAGATATTACTGTTTGTGCATTTACAATATTCATTGATTTTTGCCATTGAAAAACGTCCAGAAATGTTTGAAGCTACTGACTGAATGAAAGGAGCTGGCATCTCACTCTCTTTGAATCTTCTTTATCATGCTAGGATTAACAGGAAAAAGCTAAAAATTTCAGAATTGCACCGTGCAATGTGGAGATATTACTGTTTGTGCATTTACAATATTCATTGATTTTTGCCATTGAAAAACATGTTTTTCATATACCAGAAATGTTTGAAGCTACTGACTGAATGAAAGGAGCTGGCATCTCACTCTCTTTGAATCTTCTTTATCATGCTAGGATTAGCAGGAAAAAGCTAAAAATTTCAGAATTGCACCGTGCAATGTGGAGATATTACTGTTTGTGCATTTACAATATTCATTGATTTTTGCCATTGAAAAACGTCCAGAAATGTTTGAAGCTACTGACTGAATGAAAGGAGCTGGCATCTCACTCTCTTTGAATCTTCTTTATCATGCTAGGATTAACAGGAAAAAGCTAAAAATTTCAGAATTGCACCGTGCAATGTGGAGATATTACTGTTTGTGCATTTACAATATTCATTGATTTTTGCCATTGAAAAACGTCCAGAAATGTTTGAAGCTACTGACTGAATGAAAGGAGCTGGCATCTCACTCTCTTTGAATCTTCTTTATCATGCTAGGATTAACAGGAAAAAGCAAAAAATTTCAGAATTGCACCGTGCAATGTGGAGATATTACTGTTTGTGCATTTACAATATTCATTGATTTTTGCCATTGAAAAACGTCCAGAAATGTTTGAAGCTACTGACTGAATGAAAGGAGCTGGCATCTCACTCTCTTTGAATCTTCTTTATCATGCTAGGATTAGCAGGAAAAAGCTAAAAATTTCAGAATTGCACCGTGCAATGTGGAGATATTACTGTTTGTGCATTTACAATATTCATTGATTTTTGCCATTGAAGAACGTCCAGAAATGTTTGAAGCTACTGACTGAATGAAAGGAGCTGGCATCTCACTCTCTTTGAATCTTCTTTATCATGCTAGGATTAACAGGAAAAAGCTAAAAATTTCAGAATTGCACCGTGCAATGTGGAGATATTACTGTTTGTGCATTTACCATATTCATTGATTTTTGCCATTGAAAAACGTCCAGAAATGTTTGAAGCTACTGACTGAATGAAAGGAGCTGGCATCTCACTCTCTTTGAATCTTCTTTATCATGCTAGGATTAACAGGAAAAAGCTAAAAATTTCAGAATTGCACCGTGCAATGTGGAGATATTACTGTTTGTGCATTTACAATATTCATTGATTTTTGCCATTGAAAAACGTCCAGAAATGTTTGAAGCTACTGACTGAATGAAAGGAGCTGGCATCTCACTCTCTTTGAATCTTCTTTATCATGCTAGGATTAACAGGAAAAAGCTAAAAATTTCAGAATTGCACCGTGCAATGTGGAGATATTACTGTTTGTGCATTTACAATATTCATTGATTTTTGCCATTGAAAAACATGTTTTTCATATACCAGAAATGTTTGAAGCTACTGACTGAATGAAAGGAGCTGGCATCTCACTCTCTTTGAATCTTCTTTATCATGCTAGGATTAACAGGAAAAAGCTAAAAATTTCAGAATTGCACCGTGCAATGTGGAGATATTACTGTTTGTGCATTTACAATATTCATTGATTTTTGCCATTGAAAAACATGTTTTTCATATACCAGAAATGTTTGAAGCTACTGACTGAATGAAAGGAGCTGGCATCTCACTCTCTTTGAATCTTCTTTATCATGCTAGGATTAGCAGGAAAAAGCTAAAAATTTCAGAATTGCACCGTGCAATGTGGAGATATTACTGTTTGTGCATTTACAATATTCATTGATTTTTGCCATTGAAAAACGTCCAGAAATGTTTGAAGCTACTGACTGAATGAAAGGAGCTGGCATCTCACTCTCTTTGAATCTTCTTTATCATGCTAGGATTAACAGGAAAAAGCTAAAAATTTCAGAATTGCACCGTGCAATGTGGAGATATTACTGTTTGTGCATTTACAATATTCATTGATTTTTGCCATTGAAAAACGTCCAGAAATGTTTGAAGCTACTGACTGAATGAAAGGAGCTGGCATCTCACTCTCTTTGAATCTTCTTTATCATGCTAGGATTAACAGGAAAAAGCAAAAAATTTCAGAATTGCACCGTGCAATGTGGAGATATTACTGTTTGTGCATTTACAATATTCATTGATTTTTGCCATTGAAAAACGTCCAGAAATGTTTGAAGCTACTGACTGAATGAAAGGAGCTGGCATCTCACTCTCTTTGAATCTTCTTTATCATGCTAGGATTAGCAGGAAAAAGCTAAAAATTTCAGAATTGCACCGTGCAATGTGGAGATATTACTGTTTGTGCATTTACAATATTCATTGATTTTTGCCATTGAAAAACGTCCAGAAATGTTTGAAGCTACTGACTGAATGAAAGGAGCTGGCATCTCACTCTCTTTGAATCTTCTTTATCATGCTAGGATTAACAGGAAAAAGCTAAAAATTTCAGAATTGCACCGTGCAATGTGGAGATATTACTGTTTGTGCATTTACAATATTCATTGATTTTTGCCATTGAAAAACGTCCAGAAATGTTTGAAGCTACTGACTGAATGAAAGGAGCTGGCATCTCACTCTCTTTGAATCTTCTTTATCATGCTAGGATTAACAGGAAAAAGCTAAAAATTTCAGAATTGCACCGTGCAATGTGGAGATATTACTGTTTGTGCATTTACAATATTCATTGATTTTTGCCATTGAAAAACGTCCAGAAATGTTTGAAGCTACTGACTGAATGAAAGGAGCTGGCATCTCACTCTCTTTGAATCTTCTTTATCATGCTAGGATTAACAGGAAAAAGCTAAAAATTTCAGAATTGCACCGTGCAATGTGGAGATATTACTGTTTGTGCATTTACAATATTCATTGATTTTTGCCATTGAAAAACATGTTTTTCATATACCAGAAATGTTTGAAGCTACTGACTGAATGAAAGGAGCTGGCATCTCACTCTCTTTGAATCTTCTTTATCATGCTAGGATTAGCAGGAAAAAGCAAAAAATTTCAGAATTGCACCGTGCAATGTGGAGATATTACTGTTTGTGCATTTACAATATTCATTGATTTTTGCCATTGAAAAACATGTTTTTCATATACCAGAAATGTTTGAAGCTACTGACTGAATGAAAGGAGCTGGCATCTCACTCTCTTTGAATCTTCTTTATCATGCTAGGATTAACAGGAAAAAGCTAAAAATTTCAGAATTGCACCGTGCAATGTGGAGATATTACTGTTTGTGCATTTACAATATTCATTGATTTTTGCCATTGAAAAACATGTTTTTCATATACCAGAAATGTTTGAAGCTACTGACTGAATGAAAGGAGCTGGCATCTCACTCTCTTTGAATCTTCTTTATCATGCTAGGATTAGCAGGAAAAAGCTAAAAATTTCAGAATTGCACCGTGCAATGTGGAGATATTACTGTTTGTGCATTTACAATATTCATTGATTTTTGCCATTGAAAAACATGTTTTTCATATACCAGAAATGTTTGAAGCTACTGACTGAATGAAAGGAGCTGGCATCTCACTCTCTTTGAATCTTCTTTTTCATGCTAGGATTAGCAGGAAAAAGCTAAAAATTTCAGAATTGCACCGTGCAATGTGGAGATATTACTGTTTGTGCATTTACAATATTCATTGATTTTTGCCATTGAAAAACGTCCAGAAATGTTTGAAGCTACTGACTGAATGAAAGGAGCTGGCATCTCACTCTCTTTGAATCTTCTTTATCATGCTAGGATTAACAGGAAAAAGCTAAAAATTTCAGAATTGCACCGTGCAATGTGGAGATATTACTGTTTGTGCATTTACAATATTCATTGATTTTTGCCATTGAAAAACATGTTTTTCATATACCAGAAATGTTTGAAGCTACTGACTGAATGAAAGGAGCTGGCATCTCACTCTCTTTGAATCTTCTTTATCATGCTAGGATTAGCAGGAAAAAGCTAAAAATTTCAGAATTGCACCGTGCAATGTGGAGATATTACTGTTTGTGCATTTACAATATTCATTGATTTTTGCCATTGAAAAACGTCCAGAAATGTTTGAAGCTACTGACTGAATGAAAGGAGCTGGCATCTCACTCTCTTTGAATCTTCTTTATCATGCTAGGATTAACAGGAAAAAGCTAAAAATTTCAGAATTGCACCGTGCAATGTGGAGATATTACTGTTTGTGCATTTACAATATTCATTGATTTTTGCCATTGAAAAACGTCCAGAAATGTTTGAAGCTACTGACTGAATGAAAGGAGCTGGCATCTCACTCTCTTTGAATCTTCTTTATCATGCTAGGATTAACAGGAAAAAGCAAAAAATTTCAGAATTGCACCGTGCAATGTGGAGATATTACTGTTTGTGCATTTACAATATTCATTGATTTTTGCCATTGAAAAACGTCCAGAAATGTTTGAAGCTACTGACTGAATGAAAGGAGCTGGCATCTCACTCTCTTTGAATCTTCTTTATCATGCTAGGATTAGCAGGAAAAAGCTAAAAATTTCAGAATTGCACCGTGCAATGTGGAGATATTACTGTTTGTGCATTTACAATATTCATTGATTTTTGCCATTGAAAAACGTCCAGAAATGTTTGAAGCTACTGACTGAATGAAAGGAGCTGGCATCTCACTCTCTTTGAATCTTCTTTATCATGCTAGGATTAACAGGAAAAAGCTAAAAATTTCAGAATTGCACCGTGCAATGTGGAGATATTACTGTTTGTGCATTTACAATATTCATTGATTTTTCCATTGAAAAACATGTTTTTCATATACCAGAAATGTTTGAAGCTACTGACTGAATGAAAGGAGCTGGCATCTCACTCTCTTTGAATCTTCTTTATCATGCTAGGATTAACAGGAAAAAGCTAAAAATTTCAGAATTGCACCGTGCAATGTGGAGATATTACTGTTTGTGCATTTACAATATTCATTGATTTTTGCCATTGAAAAACGTCCAGAAATGTTTGAAGCTACTGACTGAATGAAAGGAGCTGGCATCTCACTCTCTTTGAATCTTCTTTATCATGCTAGGATTAGCAGGAAAAAGCAAAAAATTTCAGAATTGCACCGTGCAATGTGGAGATATTACTGTTTGTGCATTTACAATATTCATTGATTTTTGCCATTGAAAAACATGTTTTTCATATACCAGAAATGTTTGAAGCTACTGACTGAATGAAAGGAGCTGGCATCTCACTCTCTTTGAATCTTCTTTATCATGCTAGGATTAGCAGGATTTTTGCCATTGAAAACAGTTTCCAGAAATGTTTGAAGCTACTGACTGAATGAAAGGAGCTGGCATCTCACTCTCTTTGAATCTTCTTTATCATGCTAGGATTAACAGGAAAAAGCTAAAAATTTCAGAATTGCGCATCTCACTCTCTTTGAATCTTCTTTATCATGCTAGGATTAACAGGAAAAAGCTAAAAATTTCAGAATTGCACCGTGCAATGTGGAGATATTACTGTTTGTGCATTTACAATATTCATTGATTTTTGCCATTGAAAAACATGTTTTTCATATACCAGAAATGTTTGAAGCTACTGACTGAATGAAAGGAGCTGGCATCTCACTCTCTTTGAATCTTCTTTATCATGCTAGGATTAACAGGAAAAAGCTAAAAATTTCAGAATTGCACCGTGCAATGTGGAGATATTACTGTTTGTGCATTTACAATATTCATTGATTTTTGCCATTGAAAAACATGTTTTTCATATACCAGAAATGTTTGAAGCTACTGACTGAATGAAAGGAGCTGGCATCTCACTCTCTTTGAATCTTCTTTATCATGCTAGGATTAACAGGAAAAAGCTAAAAATTTCAGAATTGCACCGTGCAATGTGGAGATATTACTGTTTGTGCATTTACAATATTCATTGATTTTTGCCATTGAAAAACATGTTTTTCATATACCAGAAATGTTTGAAGCTACTGACTGAATGAAAGGAGCTGGCATCTCACTCTCTTTGAATCTTCTTTATCATGCTAGGATTAACAGGAAAAAGCTAAAAATTTCAGAATTGCACCGTGCAATGTGGAGATATTACTGTTTGTGCATTTACAATATTCATTGATTTTTGCCATTGAAAAACGTCCAGAAATGTTTGAAGCTACTGACTGAATGAAAGGAGCTGGCATCTCACTCTCTTTGAATCTTCTTTATCATGCTAGGATTAACAGGAAAAAGCAAAAAATTTCAGAATTGCACCGTGCAATGTGGAGATATTACTGTTTGTGCATTTACAATATTCATTGATTTTTGCCATTGAAAAACATGTTTTTCATATACCAGAAATGTTTGAAGCTACTGACTGAATGAAAGGAGCTGGCATCTCACTCTCTTTGAATCTTCTTTATCATGCTAGGATTAGCAGGAAAAAGCTAAAAATTTCAGAATTGCACCGTGCAATGTGGAGATATTACTGTTTGTGCATTTACAATATTCATTGATTTTTGCCATTGAAAAACGTCCAGAAATGTTTGAAGCTACTGACTGAATGAAAGGAGCTGGCATCTCACTCTCTTTGAATCTTCTTTATCATGCTAGGATTAACAGGAAAAAGCAAAAAATTTCAGAATTGCACCGTGCAATGTGGAGATATTACTGTTTGTGCATTTACAATATTCATTGATTTTTGCCATTGAAAAACATGTTTTTCATATACCAGAAATGTTTGAAGCTACTGACTGAATGAAAGGAGCTGGCATCTCACTCTCTTTGAATCTTCTTTATCATGCTAGGATTAACAGGAAAAAGCAAAAAATTTCAGAATTGCACCGTGCAATGTGGAGATATTACTGTTTGTGCATTTACAATATTCATTGATTTTTGCCATTGAAAAACGTCCAGAAATGTTTGAAGCTACTGACTGAATGAAAGGAGCTGGCATCTCACTCTCTTTGAATCTTCTTTATCATGCTAGGATTAACAGGAAAAAGCTAAAAATTTCAGAATTGCACCGTGCAATGTGGAGATATTACTGTTTGTGCATTTACAATATTCATTGATTTTTGCCATTGAAAAACATGTTTTTCATATACCAGAAATGTTTGAAGCTACTGACTGAATGAAAGGAGCTGGCATCTCACTCTCTTTGAATCTTCTTTATCATGCTAGGATTAACAGGAAAAAGCTAAAAATTTCAGAATTGCACCGTGCAATGTGGAGATATTACTGTTTGTGCATTTACAATATTCATTGATTTTTGCCATTGAAAAACGTCCAGAAATGTTTGAAGCTACTGACTGAATGAAAGGAGCTGGCATCTCACTCTCTTTGAATCTTCTTTATCATGCTAGGATTAACAGGAAAAAGCAAAAAATTTCAGAATTGCACCGTGCAATGTGGAGATATTACTGTTTGTGCATTTACAATATTCATTGATTTTTGCCATTGAAAAACATGTTTTTCATATACCAGAAATGTTTGAAGCTACTGACTGAATGAAAGGAGCTGGCATCTCACTCTCTTTGAATCTTCTTTATCATGCTAGGATTAGCAGGAAAAAGCTAAAAATTTCAGAATTGCACCGTGCAATGTGGAGATATTACTGTTTGTGCATTTACAATATTCATTGATTTTTGCCATTGAAAAACGTCCAGAAATGTTTGAAGCTACTGACTGAATGAAAGGAGCTGGCATCTCACTCTCTTTGAATCTTCTTTATCATGCTAGGATTAACAGGAAAAAGCAAAAAATTTCAGAATTGCACCGTGCAATGTGGAGATATTACTGTTTGTGCATTTACAATATTCATTGATTTTTGCCATTGAAAAACATGTTTTTCATATACCAGAAATGTTTGAAGCTACTGACTGAATGAAAGGAGCTGGCATCTCACTCTCTTTGAATCTTCTTTATCATGCTAGGATTAACAGGAAAAAGCAAAAAATTTCAGAATTGCACCGTGCAATGTGGAGATATTACTGTTTGTGCATTTACAATATTCATTGATTTTTGCCATTGAAAAACGTCCAGAAATGTTTGAAGCTACTGACTGAATGAAAGGAGCTGGCATCTCACTCTCTTTGAATCTTCTTTATCATGCTAGGATTAACAGGAAAAAGCTAAAAATTTCAGAATTGCACCGTGCAATGTGGAGATATTACTGTTTGTGCATTTACAATATTCATTGATTTTTGCCATTGAAAAACATGTTTTTCATATACCAGAAATGTTTGAAGCTACTGACTGAATGAAAGGAGCTGGCATCTCACTCTCTTTGAATCTTCTTTATCATGCTAGGATTAACAGGAAAAAGCTAAAAATTTCAGAATTGCACCGTGCAATGTGGAGATATTACTGTTTGTGCATTTACAATATTCATTGATTTTTGCCATTGAAAAACATGTTTTTCATATACCAGAAATGTTTGAAGCTACTGACTGAATGAAAGGAGCTGGCATCTCACTCTCTTTGAATCTTCTTTATCATGCTAGGATTAACAGGAAAAAGCTAAAAATTTCAGAATTGCACCGTGCAATGTGGAGATATTACTGTTTGTGCATTTACAATATTCATTGATTTTTGCCATTGAAAAACATGTTTTTCATATACCAGAAATGTTTGAAGCTACTGACTGAATGAAAGGAGCTGGCATCTCACTCTCTTTGAATCTTCTTTATCATGCTAGGATTAACAGGAAAAAGCTAAAAATTTCAGAATTGCACCGTGCAATGTGGAGATATTACTGTTTGTGCATTTACAATATTCATTGATTTTTGCCATTGAAAAACATGTTTTTCATATACCAGAAATGTTTGAAGCTACTGACTGAATGAAAGGAGCTGGCATCTCACTCTCTTTGAATCTTCTTTATCATGCTAGGATTAGCAGGAAAAAGCAAAAAATTTCAGAATTGCACCGTGCAATGTGGAGATATTACTGTTTGTGCATTTACAATATTCATTGATTTTTGCCATTGAAAAACGTCCAGAAATGTTTGAAGCTACTGACTGAATGAAAGGAGCTGGCATCTCACTCTCTTTGAATCTTCTTTATCATGCTAGGATTAGCAGGAAAAAGCAAAAAATTTCAGAATTGCACCGTGCAATGTGGAGATATTACTGTTTGTGCATTTACAATATTCATTGATTTTTGCCATTGAAAAACGTCCAGAAATGTTTGAAGCTACTGACTGAATGAAAGGAGCTGGCATCTCACTCTCTTTGAATCTTCTTTATCATGCTAGGATTAACAGGAAAAAGCTAAAAATTTCAGAATTGCACCGTGCAATGTGGAGATATTACTGTTTGTGCATTTACAATATTCATTGATTTTTGCCATTGAAAAACATGTTTTTCATATACCAGAAATGTTTGAAGCTACTGACTGAATGAAAGGAGCTGGCATCTCACTCTCTTTGAATCTTCTTTATCATGCTAGGATTAACAGGAAAAAGCTAAAAATTTCAGAATTGCACCGTGCAATGTGGAGATATTACTGTTTGTGCATTTACAATATTCATTGATTTTTGCCATTGAAAAACATGTTTTTCATATACCAGAAATGTTTGAAGCTACTGACTGAATGAAAGGAGCTGGCATCTCACTCTCTTTGAATCTTCTTTATCATGCTAGGATTAACAGGAAAAAGCTAAAAATTTCAGAATTGCACCGTGCAATGTGGAGATATTACTGTTTGTGCATTTACAATATTCATTGATTTTTGCCATTGAAAAACGTCCAGAAATGTTTGAAGCTACTGACTGAATGAAAGGAGCTGGCATCTCACTCTCTTTGAATCTTCTTTATCATGCTAGGATTAGCAGGAAAAAGCAAAAAATTTCAGAATTGCACCGTGCAATGTGGAGATATTACTGTTTGTGCATTTACAATATTCATTGATTTTTGCCATTGAAAAACGTCCAGAAATGTTTGAAGCTACTGACTGAATGAAAGGAGCTGGCATCTCACTCTCTTTGAATCTTCTTTATCATGCTAGGATTAGCAGGAAAAAGCAAAAAATTTCAGAATTGCACCGTGCAATGTGGAGATATTACTGTTTGTGCATTTACAATATTCATTGATTTTTGCCATTGAAAAACGTCCAGAAATGTTTGAAGCTACTGACTGAATGAAAGGAGCTGGCATCTCACTCTCTTTGAATCTTCTTTATCATGCTAGGATTAACAGGAAAAAGCTAAAAATTTCAGAATTGCACCGTGCAATGTGGAGATATTACTGTTTGTGGATTTACAATATTCATTGATTTTTGCCATTGAAAAACATGTTTTTCATATACCAGAAATGTTTGAAGCTACTGACTGAATGAAAGGAGCTGGCATCTCACTCTCTTTGAATCTTCTTTATCATGCTAGGATTAACAGGAAAAAGCTAAAAATTTCAGAATTGCACCGTGCAATGTGGAGATATTACTGTTTGTGCATTTACAATATTCATTGATTTTTGCCATTGAAAAACGTCCAGAAATGTTTGAAGCTACTGACTGAATGAAAGGAGCTGGCATGTCACTCTCTTTGAATCTTCTTTATCATGCTAGGATTAACAGGAAAAAGCTAAAAATTTCAGAATTGCACCGTGCAATGTGGAGATATTACTGTTTGTGCATTTACAATATTCATTGATTTTTGCCATTGAAAAATGTCCAGAAATGTTTGAAGCTACTGACTGAATGAAAGGAGCTGGCATCTCACTCTCTTTGAATCTTCTTTATCATGCTAGGATTAACAGGAAAAAGCTAAAAATTTCAGAATTGCACCGTGCAATGTGGAGATATTACTGTTTGTGCATTTACAATATTCATTGATTTTTGCCATTGAAAAACATGTTTTTCATATACCAGAAATGTTTGAAGCTACTGACTGAATGAAAGGAGCTGGCATCTCACTCTCTTTGAATCTTCTTTATCATGCTAGGATTAGCAGGAAAAAGCAAAAAATTTCAGAATTGCACCGTGCAATGTGGAGATATTACTGTTTGTGCATTTACAATATTCATTGATTTTTGCCATTGAAAAACGTCCAGAAATGTTTGAAGCTACTGACTGAATGAAAGGAGCTGGCATCTCACTCTCTTTGAATCTTCTTTATCATGCTAGGATTAACAGGAAAAAGCTAAAAATTTCAGAATTGCACCGTGCAATGTGGAGATATTACTGTTTCTGCATTTACAATATTCATTGATTTTTGCCATTGAAAAACATGTTTTTCATATACCAGAAATGTTTGAAGCTACTGACTGAATGAAAGGAGCTGGCATCTCACTCTCTTTGAATCTTCTTTATCATGCTAGGATTAACAGGAAAAAGCTAAAAATTTCAGAATTGCACCGTGCAATGTGGAGATATTACTGTTTGTGCATTTACAATATTCATTGATTTTTGCCATTGAAAAACATGTTTTTCATATACCAGAAATGTTTGAAGCTACTGACTGAATGAAAGGAGCTGGCATCTCACTCTCTTTGAATCTTCTTTATCATGCTAGGATTAGCAGGAAAAAGCTAAAAATTTCAGAATTGCACCGTGCAATGTGGAGATATTACTGTATGTGCATTTACAATATTCATTGATTTTTGCCATTGAAAAACGTCCAGAAATGTTTGAAGCTACTGACTGAATGAAAGGAGCTGGCATCTCACTCTCTTTGAATCTTCTTTATCATGCTAGGATTAACAGGAAAAAGCTAAAAATTTCAGAATTGCACCGTGCAATGTGGAGATATTACTGTTTGTGCATTTACAATATTCATTGATTTTTGCCATTGAAAAACGTCCAGAAATGTTTGAAGCTACTGACTGAATGAAAGGAGCTGGCATCTCACTCTCTTTGAATCTTCTTTATCATGCTAGGATTAACAGGAAAAAGCTAAAAATTTCAGAATTGCACCGTGCAATGTGGAGATATTACTGTTTGTGCATTTACAATATTCATTGATTTTTGCCATTGAAAAACGTCCAGAAATGTTTGAAGCTACTGACTGAATGAAAGGAGCTGGCATCTCACTCTCTTTGAATCTTCTTTATCATGCTAGGATTAACAGGAAAAAGCTAAAAATTTCAGAATTGCACCGTGCAATGTGGAGATATTACTGTTTGTGCATTTACAATATTCATTGATTTTTGCCATTGAAAAACATGTTTTTCATATACCAGAAATGTTTGAAGCTACTGACTGAATGAAAGGAGCTGGCATCTCACTCTCTTTGAATCTTCTTTATCATGCTAGGATTAGCAGGAAAAAGCAAAAAATTTCAGAATTGCACCGTGCAATGTGGAGATATTACTGTTTGTGCATTTACAATATTCATTGATTTTTGCCATTGAAAAACATGTTTTTCATATACCAGAAATGTTTGAAGCTACTGACTGAATGAAAGGAGCTGGCATCTCACTCTCTTTGAATCTTCTTTATCATGCTAGGATTAACAGGAAAAAGCTAAAAATTTCAGAATTGCACCGTGCAATGTGGAGATATTACTGTTTGTGCATTTACAATATTCATTGATTTTTGCCATTGAAAAACATGTTTTTCATATACCAGAAATGTTTGAAGCTACTGACTGAATGAAAGGAGCTGGCATCTCACTCTCTTTGAATCTTCTTTATCATGCTAGGATTAGCAGGAAAAAGCTAAAAATTTCAGAATTGCACCGTGCAATGTGGAGATATTACTGTTTGTGCATTTACAATATTCATTGATTTTTGCCATTGAAAAACATGTTTTTCATATACCAGAAATGTTTGAAGCTACTGACTGAATGAAAGGAGCTGGCATCTCACTCTCTTTGAATCTTCTTTATCATGCTAGGATTAGCAGGAAAAAGCTAAAAATTTCAGAATTGCACCGTGCAATGTGGAGATATTACTGTTTGTGCATTTACAATATTCATTGATTTTTGCCATTGAAAAACGTCCAGAAATGTTTGAAGCTACTGACTGAATGAAAGGAGCTGGCATCTCACTCTCTTTGAATCTTCTTTATCATGCTAGGATTAACAGGAAAAAGCTAAAAATTTCAGAATTGCACCGTGCAATGTGGAGATATTACTGTTTGTGCATTTACAATATTCATTGATTTTTGCCATTGAAAAACATGTTTTTCATATACCAGAAATGTTTGAAGCTACTGACTGAATGAAAGGAGCTGGCATCTCACTCTCTTTGAATCTTCTTTATCATGCTAGGATTAGCAGGAAAAAGCTAAAAATTTCAGAATTGCACCGTGCAATGTGGAGATATTACTGTTTGTGCATTTACAATATTCATTGATTTTTGCCATTGAAAAACGTCCAGAAATGTTTGAAGCTACTGACTGAATGAAAGGAGCTGGCATCTCACTCTCTTTGAATCTTCTTTATCATGCTAGGATTAACAGGAAAAAGCTAAAAATTTCAGAATTGCACCGTGCAATGTGGAGATATTACTGTTTGTGCATTTACAATATTCATTGATTTTTGCCATTGAAAAACGTCCAGAAATGTTTGAAGCTACTGACTGAATGAAAGGAGCTGGCATCTCACTCTCTTTGAATCTTCTTTATCATGCTAGGATTAGCAGGAAAAAGCAAAAAATTTCAGAATTGCACCGTGCAATGTGGAGATATTACTGTTTGTGCATTTACAATATTCATTGATTTTTGCCATTGAAAAACGTCCAGAAATGTTTGAAGCTACTGACTGAATGAAAGGAGCTGGCATCTCACTCTCTTTGAATCTTCTTTATCATGCTAGGATTAGCAGGAAAAAGCAAAAAATTTCAGAATTGCACCGTGCAATGTGGAGATATTACTGTTTGTGCATTTACAATATTCATTGATTTTTGCCATTGAAAAACGTCCAGAAATGTTTGAAGCTACTGACTGAATGAAAGGAGCTGGCATCTCACTCTCTTTGAATCTTCTTTATCATGCTAGGATTAACAGGAAAAAGCTAAAAATTTCAGAATTGCACCGTGCAATGTGGAGATATTACTGTTTGTGGATTTACAATATTCATTGATTTTTGCCATTGAAAAACATGTTTTTCATATACCAGAAATGTTTGAAGCTACTGACTGAATGAAAGGAGCTGGCATCTCACTCTCTTTGAATCTTCTTTATCATGCTAGGATTAACAGGAAAAAGCTAAAAATTTCAGAATTGCACCGTGCAATGTGGAGATATTACTGTTTGTGCATTTACAATATTCATTGATTTTTGCCATTGAAAAAAGTCCAGAAATGTTTGAAGCTACTGACTGAATGAAAGGAGCTGGCATCTCACTCTCTTTGAATCTTCTTTATCATGCTAGGATTAACAGGAAAAAGCTAAAAATTTCAGAATTGCACCGTGCAATGTGGAGATATTACTGTTTGTGCATTTACAATATTCATTGATTTTTGCCATTGAAAAATGTCCAGAAATGTTTGAAGCTACTGACTGAATGAAAGGAGCTGGCATCTCACTCTCTTTGAATCTTCTTTATCATGCTAGGATTAACAGGAAAAAGCTAAAAATTTCAGAATTGCACCGTGCAATGTGGAGATATTACTGTTTGTGCATTTACAATATTCATTGATTTTTGCCATTGAAAAACATGTTTTTCATATACCAGAAATGTTTGAAGCTACTGACTGAATGAAAGGAGCTGGCATCTCACTCTCTTTGAATCTTCTTTATCATGCTAGGATTAGCAGGAAAAAGCAAAAAATTTCAGAATTGCACCGTGCAATGTGGAGATATTACTGTTTGTGCATTTACAATATTCATTGATTTTTGCCATTGAAAAACGTCCAGAAATGTTTGAAGCTACTGACTGAATGAAAGGAGCTGGCATCTCACTCTCTTTGAATCTTCTTTATCATGCTAGGATTAACAGGAAAAAGCTAAAAATTTCAGAATTGCACCGTGCAATGTGGAGATATTACTGTTTCTGCATTTACAATATTCATTGATTTTTGCCATTGAAAAACATGTTTTTCATATACCAGAAATGTTTGAAGCTACTGACTGAATGAAAGGAGCTGGCATCTCACTCTCTTTGAATCTTCTTTATCATGCTAGGATTAACAGGAAAAAGCTAAAAATTTCAGAATTGCACCGTGCAATGTGGAGATATTACTGTTTGTGCATTTACAATATTCATTGATTTTTGCCATTGAAAAACATGTTTTTCATATACCAGAAATGTTTGAAGCTACTGACTGAATGAAAGGAGCTGGCATCTCACTCTCTTTGAATCTTCTTTATCATGCTAGGATTAGCAGGAAAAAGCTAAAAATTTCAGAATTGCACCGTGCAATGTGGAGATATTACTGTTTGTGCATTTACAATATTCATTGATTTTTGCCATTGAAAAACGTCCAGAAATGTTTGAAGCTACTGACTGAATGAAAGGAGCTGGCATCTCACTCTCTTTGAATCTTCTTTATCATGCTAGGATTAACAGGAAAAAGCTAAAAATTTCAGAATTGCACCGTGCAATGTGGAGATATTACTGTTTGTGCATTTACAATATTCATTGATTTTTGCCATTGAAAAACGTCCAGAAATGTTTGAAGCTACTGACTGAATGAAAGGAGCTGGCATCTCACTCTCTTTGAATCTTCTTTATCATGCTAGGATTAACAGGAAAAAGCTAAAAATTTCAGAAATGCACCGTGCAATGTCTAGATATTACTGTTTGTGCATTTACAATATTCATTGATTTTTGCCATTGAAAAACGTCCAGAAATGTTTGAAGCTACTGACTGAATGAAAGGAGCTGGCATCTCACTCTCTTTGAATCTTCTTTATCATGCTAGGATTAACAGGAAAAAGCTAAAAATTTCAGAATTGCACCGTGCAATGTGGAGATATTACTGTTTGTGCATTTACAATATTCATTGATTTTTGCCATTGAAAAACATGTTTTTCATATACCAGAAATGTTTGAAGCTACTGACTGAATGAAAGGAGCTGGCATCTCACTCTCTTTGAATCTTCTTTATCATGCTAGGATTAGCAGGAAAAAGCAAAAAATTTCAGAATTGCACCGTGCAATGTGGAGATATTACTGTTTGTGCATTTACAATATTCATTGATTTTTGCCATTGAAAAACATGTTTTTCATATACCAGAAATGTTTGAAGCTACTGACTGAATGAAAGGAGCTGGCATCTCACTCTCTTTGAATCTTCTTTATCATGCTAGGATTAACAGGAAAAAGCTAAAAATTTCAGAATTGCACCGTGCAATGTGGAGATATTACTGTTTGTGCATTTACAATATTCATTGATTTTTGCCATTGAAAAACATGTTTTTCATATACCAGAAATGTTTGAAGCTACTGACTGAATGAAAGGAGCTGGCATCTCACTCTCTTTGAATCTTCTTTATCATGCTAGGATTAGCAGGAAAAAGCTAAAAATTTCAGAATTGCACCGTGCAATGTGGAGATATTACTGTTTGTGCATTTACAATATTCATTGATTTTTGCCATTGAAAAACATGTTTTTCATATACCAGAAATGTTTGAAGCTACTGACTGAATGAAAGGAGCTGGCATCTCACTCTCTTTGAATCTTCTTTATCATGCTAGGATTAGCAGGAAAAAGCTAAAAATTTCAGAATTGCACCGTGCAATGTGGAGATATTACTGTTTGTGCATTTACAATATTCATTGATTTTTGCCATTGAAAAACGTCCAGAAATGTTTGAAGCTACTGACTGAATGAAAGGAGCTGGCATCTCACTCTCTTTGAATCTTCTTTATCATGCTAGGATTAACAGGAAAAAGCTAAAAATTTCAGAATTGCACCGTGCAATGTGGAGATATTACTGTTTGTGCATTTACAATATTCATTGATTTTTGCCATTGAAAAACATGTTTTTCATATACCAGAAATGTTTGAAGCTACTGACTGAATGAAAGGAGCTGGCATCTCACTCTCTTTGAATCTTCTTTATCATGCTAGGATTAGCAGGAAAAAGCTAAAAATTTCAGAATTGCACCGTGCAATGTGGAGATATTACTGTTTGTGCATTTACAATATTCATTGATTTTTGCCATTGAAAAACGTCCAGAAATGTTTGAAGCTACTGACTGAATGAAAGGAGCTGGCATCTCACTCTCTTTGAATCTTCTTTATCATGCTAGGATTAACAGGAAAAAGCTAAAAATTTCAGAATTGCACCGTGCAATGTGGAGATATTACTGTTTGTGCATTTACAATATTCATTGATTTTTGCCATTGAAAAACGTCCAGAAATGTTTGAAGCTACTGACTGAATGAAAGGAGCTGGCATCTCACTCTCTTTGAATCTTCTTTATCATGCTAGGATTAACAGGAAAAAGCAAAAAATTTCAGAATTGCACCGTGCAATGTGGAGATATTACTGTTTGTGCATTTACAATATTCATTGATTTTTGCCATTGAAAAACGTCCAGAAATGTTTGAAGCTACTGACTGAATGAAAGGAGCTGGCATCTCACTCTCTTTGAATCTTCTTTATCATGCTAGGATTAGCAGGAAAAAGCTAAAAATTTCAGAATTGCACCGTGCAATGTGGAGATATTACTGTTTGTGCATTTACAATATTCATTGATTTTTGCCATTGAAAAACGTCCAGAAATGTTTGAAGCTACTGACTGAATGAAAGGAGCTGGCATCTCACTCTCTTTGAATCTTCTTTATCATGCTAGGATTAACAGGAAAAAGCTAAAAATTTCAGAATTGCACCGTGCAATGTGGAGATATTACTGTTTGTGCATTTACAATATTCATTGATTTTTGCCATTGAAAAACATGTTTTTCATATACCAGAAATGTTTGAAGCTACTGACTGAATGAAAGGAGCTGGCATCTCACTCTCTTTGAATCTTCTTTATCATGCTAGGATTAACAGGAAAAAGCTAAAAATTTCAGAATTGCACCGTGCAATGTGGAGATATTACTGTTTGTGCATTTACAATATTCATTGATTTTTGCCATTGAAAAACATGTTTTTCATATACCAGAAATGTTTGAAGCTACTGACTGAATGAAAGGAGCTGGCATCTCACTCTCTTTGAATCTTCTTTATCATGCTAGGATTAGCAGGAAAAAGCTAAAAATTTCAGAATTGCACCGTGCAATGTGGAGATATTACTGTTTGTGCATTTACAATATTCATTGATTTTTGCCATTGAAAAACGTCCAGAAATGTTTGAAGCTACTGACTGAATGAAAGGAGCTGGCATCTCACTCTCTTTGAATCTTCTTTATCATGCTAGGATTAACAGGAAAAAGCTAAAAATTTCAGAATTGCACCATGCAATGTGGAGATATTACTGTTTGTGCATTTACAATATTCATTGATTTTTGCCATTGAAAAACATGTTTTTCATATACCAGAAATGTTTGAAGCTACTGACTGAATGAAAGGAGCTGGCATCTCACTCTCTTTGAATCTTCTTTATCATGCTAGGATTAGCAGGAAAAAGCTAAAAATTTCAGAATTGCACCGTGCAATGTGGAGATATTACTGTTTGTGCATTTACAATATTCATTGATTTTTGCCATTGAAAAACGTCCAGAAATGTTTGAAGCTACCGACTGAATGAAAGGAGCTGGCATCTCACTCTCTTTGAATCTTCTTTATCATGCTAGGATTAACAGGAAAAAGCTAAAAATTTCAGAATTGCACCGTGCAATGTGGAGATATTACTGTTTGTGCATTTACAATATTCATTGATTTTTGCCATTGAAAAACGTCCAGAAATGTTTGAAGCTACTGACTGAATGAAAGGAGCTGGCATCTCACTCTCTTTGAATCTTCTTTATCATGCTAGGATTAACAGGAAAAAGCAAAAAATTTCAGAATTGCACCGTGCAATGTGGAGATATTACTGTTTGTGCATTTACAATATTCATTGATTTTTGCCATTGAAAAACGTCCAGAAATGTTTGAAGCTACTGACTGAATGAAAGGAGCTGGCATCTCACTCTCTTTGAATCTTCTTTATCATGCTAGGATTAGCAGGAAAAAGCTAAAAATTTCAGAATTGCACCGTGCAATGTGGAGATATTACTGTTTGTGCATTTACAATATTCATTGATTTTTGCCATTGAAAAACATGTTTTTCATATACCAGAAATGTTTGAAGCTACTGACTGAATGAAAGGAGCTGGCATCTCACTCTCTTTGAATCTTCTTTATCATGCTAGGATTAGCAGGAAAAAGCAAAAAATTTCAGAATTGCACCGTGCAATGTGGAGATATTACTGTTTGTGCATTTACAATATTCATTGATTTTTGCCATTGAAAAACATGTTTTTCATATACCAGAAATGTTTGAAGCTACTGACTGAATGAAAGGAGCTGGCATCTCACTCTCTTTGAATCTTCTTTATCATGCTAGGATTAACAGGAAAAAGCTAAAAATTTCAGAATTGCACCGTGCAATGTGGAGATATTACTGTTTGTGCATTTACAATATTCATTGATTTTTGCCATTGAAAAACATGTTTTTCATATACCAGAAATGTTTGAAGCTACTGACTGAATGAAAGGAGCTGGCATCTCACTCTCTTTGAATCTTCTTTATCATGCTAGGATTAGCAGGAAAAAGCTAAAAATTTCAGAATTGCACCGTGCAATGTGGAGATATTACTGTTTGTGCATTTACAATATTCATTGATTTTTGCCATTGAAAAACATGTTTTTCATATACCAGAAATGTTTGAAGCTACTGACTGAATGAAAGGAGCTGGCATCTCACTCTCTTTGAATCTTCTTTATCATGCTAGGATTAGCAGGAAAAAGCTAAAAATTTCAGAATTGCACCGTGCAATGTGGAGATATTACTGTTTGTGCATTTACAATATTCATTGATTTTTGCCATTGAAAAACGTCCAGAAATGTTTGAAGCTACTGACTGAATGAAAGGAGCTGGCATCTCACTCTCTTTGAATCTTCTTTATCATGCTAGGATTAACAGGAAAAAGCTAAAAATTTCAGAATTGCACCGTGCAATGTGGAGATATTACTGTTTGTGCATTTACAATATTCATTGATTTTTGCCATTGAAAAACATGTTTTTCATATACCAGAAATGTTTGAAGCTACTGACTGAATGAAAGGAGCTGGCATCTCACTCTCTTTGAATCTTCTTTATCATGCTAGGATTAGCAGGAAAAAGCTAAAAATTTCAGAATTGCACCGTGCAATGTGGAGATATTACTGTTTGTGCATTTACAATATTCATTGATTTTTGCCATTGAAAAACGTCCAGAAATGTTTGAAGCTACTGACTGAATGAAAGGAGCTGGCATCTCACTCTCTTTGAATCTTCTTTATCATGCTAGGATTAACAGGAAAAAGCTAAAAATTTCAGAATTGCACCGTGCAATGTGGAGATATTACTGTTTGTGCATTTACAATATTCATTGATTTTTGCCATTGAAAAACGTCCAGAAATGTTTGAAGCTACTGACTGAATGAAAGGAGCTGGCATCTCACTCTCTTTGAATCTTCTTTATCATGCTAGGATTAACAGGAAAAAGCAAAAAATTTCAGAATTGCACCGTGCAATGTGGAGATATTACTGTTTGTGCATTTACAATATTCATTGATTTTTGCCATTGAAAAACGTCCAGAAATGTTTGAAGCTACTGACTGAATGAAAGGAGCTGGCATCTCACTCTCTTTGAATCTTCTTTATCATGCTAGGATTAGCAGGAAAAAGCTAAAAATTTCAGAATTGCACCGTGCAATGTGGAGATATTACTGTTTGTGCATTTACAATATTCATTGATTTTTGCCATTGAAAAACGTCCAGAAATGTTTGAAGCTACTGACTGAATGAAAGGAGCTGGCATCTCACTCTCTTTGAATCTTCTTTATCATGCTAGGATTAACAGGAAAAAGCTAAAAATTTCAGAATTGCACCGTGCAATGTGGAGATATTACTGTTTGTGCATTTACAATATTCATTGATTTTTGCCATTGAAAAACATGTTTTTCATATACCAGAAATGTTTGAAGCTACTGACTGAATGAAAGGAGCTGGCATCTCACTCTCTTTGAATCTTCTTTATCATGCTAGGATTAACAGGAAAAAGCTAAAAATTTCAGAATTGCACCGTGCAATGTGGAGATATTACTGTTTGTGCATTTACAATATTCATTGATTTTTGCCATTGAAAAACATGTTTTTCATATACCAGAAATGTTTGAAGCTACTGACTGAATGAAAGGAGCTGGCATCTCACTCTCTTTGAATCTTCTTTATCATGCTAGGATTAGCAGGAAAAAGCTAAAAATTTCAGAATTGCACCGTGCAATGTGGAGATATTACTGTTTGTGCATTTACAATATTCATTGATTTTTGCCATTGAAAAACGTCCAGAAATGTTTGAAGCTACTGACTGAATGAAAGGAGCTGGCATCTCACTCTCTTTGAATCTTCTTTATCATGCTAGGATTAACAGGAAAAAGCTAAAAATTTCAGAATTGCACCGTGCAATGTGGAGATATTACTGTTTGTGCATTTACAATATTCATTGATTTTTGCCATTGAAAAACATGTTTTTCATATACCAGAAATGTTTGAAGCTACTGACTGAATGAAAGGAGCTGGCATCTCACTCTCTTTGAATCTTCTTTATCATGCTAGGATTAGCAGGAAAAAGCTAAAAATTTCAGAATTGCACCGTGCAATGTGGAGATATTACTGTTTGTGCATTTACAATATTCATTGATTTTTGCCATTGAAAAACGTCCAGAAATGTTTGAAGCTACCGACTGAATGAAAGGAGCTGGCATCTCACTCTCTTTGAATCTTCTTTATCATGCTAGGATTAACAGGAAAAAGCTAAAAATTTCAGAATTGCACCGTGCAATGTGGAGATATTACTGTTTGTGCATTTACAATATTCATTGATTTTTGCCATTGAAAAACGTCCAGAAATGTTTGAAGCTACTGACTGAATGAAAGGAGCTGGCATCTCACTCTCTTTGAATCTTCTTTATCATGCTAGGATTAACAGGAAAAAGCAAAAAATTTCAGAATTGCACCGTGCAATGTGGAGATATTACTGTTTGTGCATTTACAATATTCATTGATTTTTGCCATTGAAAAACGTCCAGAAATGTTTGAAGCTACTGACTGAATGAAAGGAGCTGGCATCTCACTCTCTTTGAATCTTCTTTATCATGCTAGGATTAGCAGGAAAAAGCTAAAAATTTCAGAATTGCACCGTGCAATGTGGAGATATTACTGTTTGTGCATTTACAATATTCATTGATTTTTGCCATTGAAAAACGTCCAGAAATGTTTGAAGCTACTGACTGAATGAAAGGAGCTGGCATCTCACTCTCTTTGAATCTTCTTTATCATGCTAGGATTAACAGGAAAAAGCTAAAAATTTCAGAATTGCACCGTGCAATGTGGAGATATTACTGTTTGTGCATTTACAATATTCATTGATTTTTGCCATTGAAAAACATGTTTTTCATATACCAGAAATGTTTGAAGCTACTGACTGAATGAAAGGAGCTGGCATCTCACTCTCTTTGAATCTTCTTTATCATGCTAGGATTAACAGGAAAAAGCTAAAAATTTCAGAATTGCACCGTGCAATGTGGAGATATTACTGTTTGTGCATTTACAATATTCATTGATTTTTGCCATTGAAAAACGTCCAGAAATGTTTGAAGCTACTGACTGAATGAAAGGAGCTGGCATCTCACTCTCTTTGAATATTCTTTATCATGCTAGGATTAGCAGGAAAAAGCAAAAAATTTCAGAATTGCACCGTGCAATGTGGAGATATTACTGTTTGTGCATTTACAATATTCATTGATTTTTGCCATTGAAAAACATGTTTTTCATATACCAGAAATGTTTGAAGCTACTGACTGAATGAAAGGAGCTGGCATCTCACTCTCTTTGAATCTTCTTTATCATGCTAGGATTAGCAGGAAAAAGCAAAAAATTTCAGAATTGCACCGTGCAATGTGGAGATATTACTGTTTGTGCATTTACAATATTCATTGATTTTTGCCATTGAAAAACGTCCAGAAATGTTTGAAGCTACTGACTGAATGAAAGGAGCTGGCATCTCACTCTCTTTGAATCTTCTTTATCATGCTAGGATTAACAGGAAAAAGCTAAAAATTTCAGAATTGCACCGTGCAATGTGGAGATATTACTGTTTGTGCATTTACAATATTCATTGATTTTTGCCATTGAAAAACATGTTTTTCATATACCAGAAATGTTTGAAGCTACTGACTGAATGAAAGGAGCTGGCATCTCACTCTCTTTGAATCTTCTTTATCATGCTAGGATTAACAGGAAAAAGCTAAAAATTTCAGAATTGCACCGTGCAATGTGGAGATATTACTGTTTGTGCATTTACAATATTCATTGATTTTTGCCATTGAAAAACATGTTTTTCATATACCAGAAATGTTTGAAGCTACTGACTGAATGAAAGGAGCTGGCATCTCACTCTCTTTGAATCTTCTTTATCATGCTAGGATTAACAGGAAAAAGCTAAAAATTTCAGAATTGCACCGTGCAATGTGGAGATATTACTGTTTGTGCATTTACAATATTCATTGATTTTTGCCATTGAAAAACGTCCAGAAATGTTTGAAGCTACTGACTGAATGAAAGGAGCTGGCATCTCACTCTCTTTGAATCTTCTTTATCATGCTAGGATTAGCAGGAAAAAGCAAAAAATTTCAGAATTGCACCGTGCAATGTGGAGATATTACTGTTTGTGCATTTACAATATTCATTGATTTTTGCCATTGAAAAACATGTTTTTCATATACCAGAAATGTTTGAAGCTACTGACTGAATGAAAGGAGCTGGCATCTCACTCTCTTTGAATCTTCTTTATCATGCTAGGATTAACAGGAAAAAGCTAAAAATTTCAGAATTGCACCGTGCAATGTGGAGATATTACTGTTTGTGCATTTACAATATTCATTGATTTTTGCCATTGAAAAACATGTTTTTCATATACCAGAAATGTTTGAAGCTACTGACTGAATGAAAGGAGCTGGCATCTCACTCTCTTTGAATCTTCTTTATCATGCTAGGATTAACAGGAAAAAGCTAAAAATTTCAGAATTGCACCGTGCAATGTGGAGATATTACTGTTTGTGCATTTACAATATTCATTGATTTTTGCCATTGAAAAACATGTTTTTCATATACCAGAAATGTTTGAAGCTACTGACTGAATGAAAGGAGCTGGCATCTCACTCTCTTTGAATCTTCTTTATCATGCTAGGATTAACAGGAAAAAGCTAAAAATTTCAGAATTGCACCGTGCAATGTGGAGATATTACTGTTTGTGCATTTACAATATTCATTGATTTTTGCCATTGAAAAACGTCCAGAAATGTTTGAAGCTACTGACTGAATGAAAGGAGCTGGCATCTCACTCTCTTTGAATCTTCTTTATCATGCTAGGATTAACAGGAAAAAGCAAAAAATTTCAGAATTGCACCGTGCAATGTGGAGATATTACTGTTTGTGCATTTACAATATTCATTGATTTTTGCCATTGAAAAACATGTTTTTCATATACCAGAAATGTTTGAAGCTACTGACTGAATGAAAGGAGCTGGCATCTCACTCTCTGAATCTTCTTTATCATGCTAGGATTAGCAGGAAAAAGCTAAAAATTTCAGAATTGCACCGTGCAATGTGGAGATATTACTGTTTGTGCATTTACAATATTCATTGATTTTTGCCATTGAAAAACGTCCAGAAATGTTTGAAGCTACTGACTGAATGAAAGGAGCTGGCATCTCACTCTCTTTGAATCTTCTTTATCATGCTAGGATTAACAGGAAAAAGCAAAAAATTTCAGAATTGCACCGTGCAATGTGGAGATATTACTGTTTGTGCATTTACAATATTCATTGATTTTTGCCATTGAAAAACATGTTTTTCATATACCAGAAATGTTTGAAGCTACTGACTGAATGAAAGGAGCTGGCATCTCACTCTCTTTGAATCTTCTTTATCATGCTAGGATTAACAGGAAAAAGCAAAAAATTTCAGAATTGCACCGTGCAATGTGGAGATATTACTGTTTGTGCATTTACAATATTCATTGATTTTTGCCATTGAAAAACGTCCAGAAATGTTTGAAGCTACTGACTGAATGAAAGGAGCTGGCATCTCACTCTCTTTGAATCTTCTTTATCATGCTAATCATGCTAGGATTAACAGGAAAAAGCTAAAAATTTCAGAATTGCACCGTGCAATGTGGAGATATTACTGTTTGTGCATTTACAATATTCATTGATTTTTGCCATTGAAAAACATGTTTTTCATATACCAGAAATGTTTGAAGCTACTGACTGAATGAAAGGAGCTGGCATCTCACTCTCTTTGAATCTTCTTTATCATGCTAGGATTAACAGGAAAAAGCTAAAAATTTCAGAATTGCACCGTGCAATGTGGAGATATTACTGTTTGTGCATTTACAATATTCATTGATTTTTGCCATTGAAAAACATGTTTTTCATATACCAGAAATGTTTGAAGCTACTGACTGAATGAAAGGAGCTGGCATCTCACTCTCTTTGAATCTTCTTTATCATGCTAGGATTAACAGGAAAAAGCTAAAAATTTCAGAATTGCACCGTGCAATGTGGAGATATTACTGTTTGTGCATTTACAATATTCATTGATTTTTGCCATTGAAAAACATGTTTTTCATATACCAGAAATGTTTGAAGCTACTGACTGAATGAAAGGAGCTGGCATCTCACTCTCTTTGAATCTTCTTTATCATGCTAGGATTAACAGGAAAAAGCTAAAAATTTCAGAATTGCACCGTGCAATGTGGAGATATTACTGTTTGTGCATTTACAATATTCATTGATTTTTGCCATTGAAAAACATGTTTTTCATATACCAGAAATGTTTGAAGCTACTGACTGAATGAAAGGAGCTGGCATCTCACTCTCTTTGAATCTTCTTTATCATGCTAGGATTAGCAGGAAAAAGCAAAAAATTTCAGAATTGCACCGTGCAATGTGGAGATATTACTGTTTGTGCATTTACAATATTCATTGATTTTTGCCATTGAAAAACGTCCAGAAATGTTTGAAGCTACTGACTGAATGAAAGGAGCTGGCATCTCACTCTCTTTGAATCTTCTTTATCATGCTAGGATTAGCAGGAAAAAGCAAAAAATTTCAGAATTGCACCGTGCAATGTGGAGATATTACTGTTTGTGCATTTACAATATTCATTGATTTTTGCCATTGAAAAACGTCCAGAAATGTTTGAAGCTACTGACTGAATGAAAGGAGCTGGCATCTCACTCTCTTTGAATCTTCTTTATCATGCTAGGATTAACAGGAAAAAGCTAAAAATTTCAGAATTGCACCGTGCAATGTGGAGATATTACTGTTTGTGCATTTACAATATTCATTGATTTTTGCCATTGAAAAACATGTTTTTCATATACCAGAAATGTTTGAAGCTACTGACTGAATGAAAGGAGCTGGCATCTCACTCTCTTTGAATCTTCTTTATCATGCTAGGATTAACAGGAAAAAGCTAAAAATTTCAGAATTGCACCGTGCAATGTGGAGATATTACTGTTTGTGCATTTACAATATTCATTGATTTTTGCCATTGAAAAACATGTTTTTCATATACCAGAAATGTTTGAAGCTACTGACTGAATGAAAGGAGCTGGCATCTCACTCTCTTTGAATCTTCTTTATCATGCTAGGATTAACAGGAAAAAGCTAAAAATTTCAGAATTGCACCGTGCAATGTGGAGATATTACTGTTTGTGCATTTACAATATTCATTGATTTTTGCCATTGAAAAACGTCCAGAAATGTTTGAAGCTACTGACTGAATGAAAGGAGCTGGCATCTCACTCTCTTTGAATCTTCTTTATCATGCTAGGATTAGCAGGAAAAAGCAAAAAATTTCAGAATTGCACCGTGCAATGTGGAGATATTACTGTTTGTGCATTTACAATATTCATTGATTTTTGCCATTGAAAAACGTCCAGAAATGTTTGAAGCTACTGACTGAATGAAAGGAGCTGGCATCTCACTCTCTTTGAATCTTCTTTATCATGCTAGGATTAGCAGGAAAAAGCAAAAAATTTCAGAATTGCACCGTGCAATGTGGAGATATTACTGTTTGTGCATTTACAATATTCATTGATTTTTGCCATTGAAAAACGTCCAGAAATGTTTGAAGCTACTGACTGAATGAAAGGAGCTGGCATCTCACTCTCTTTGAATCTTCTTTATCATGCTAGGATTAACAGGAAAAAGCTAAAAATTTCAGAATTGCACCGTGCAATGTGGAGATATTACTGTTTGTGGATTTACAATATTCATTGATTTTTGCCATTGAAAAACATGTTTTTCATATACCAGAAATGTTTGAAGCTACTGACTGAATGAAAGGAGCTGGCATCTCACTCTCTTTGAATCTTCTTTATCATACTAGGATTAACAGGAAAAAGCTAAAAATTTCAGAATTGCACCGTGCAATGTGGAGATATTACTGTTTGTGCATTTACAATATTCATTGATTTTTGCCATTGAAAAACGTCCAGAAATGTTTGAAGCTACTGACTGAATGAAAGGAGCTGGCATCTCACTCTCTTTGAATCTTCTTTATCATGCTAGGATTAACAGGAAAAAGCTAAAAATTTCAGAATTGCACCGTGCAATGTGGAGATATTACTGTTTGTGCATTTACAATATTCATTGATTTTTGCCATTGAAAAATGTCCAGAAATGTTTGAAGCTACTGACTGAATGAAAGGAGCTGGCATCTCACTCTCTTTGAATCTTCTTTATCATGCTAGGATTAACAGGAAAAAGCTAAAAATTTCAGAATTGCACCGTGCAATGTGGAGATATTACTGTTTGTGCATTTACAATATTCATTGATTTTTGCCATTGAAAAACATGTTTTTCATATACCAGAAATGTTTGAAGCTACTGACTGAATGAAAGGAGCTGGCATCTCACTCTCTTTGAATCTTCTTTATCATGCTAGGATTAGCAGGAAAAAGCAAAAAATTTCAGAATTGCACCGTGCAATGTGGAGATATTACTGTTTGTGCATTTACAATATTCATTGATTTTTGCCATTGAAAAACGTCCAGAAATGTTTGAAGCTACTGACTGAATGAAAGGAGCTGGCATCTCACTCTCTTTGAATCTTCTTTATCATGCTAGGATTAACAGGAAAAAGCTAAAAATTTCAGAATTGCACCGTGCAATGTGGAGATATTACTGTTTGTGCATTTACAATATTCATTGATTTTTGCCATTGAAAAACGTCCAGAAATGTTTGAAGCTACTGACTGAATGAAAGGAGCTGGCATCTCACTCTCTTTGAATCTTCTTTATCATGCTAGGATTAACAGGAAAAAGCTAAAAATTTCAGAATTGCACCGTGCAATGTGGAGATATTACTGTTTGTGCATTTACAATATTCATTGATTTTTGCCATTGAAAAACATGTTTTTCATATACCAGAAATGTTTGAAGCTACTGACTGAATGAAAGGAGCTGGCATCTCACTCTCTTTGAATCTTCTTTATCATGCTAGGATTAGCAGGAAAAAGCAAAAAATTTCAGAATTGCACCGTGCAATGTGGAGATATTACTGTTTGTGCATTTACAATATTCATTGATTTTTGCCATTGAAAAACGTCCAGAAATGTTTGAAGCTACTGACTGAATGAAAGGAGCTGGCATCTCACTCTCTTTGAATCTTCTTTATCATGCTAGGATTAACAGGAAAAAGCTAAAAATTTCAGAATTGCACCGTGCAATGTGGAGATATTACTGTTTGTGCATTTACAATATTCATTGATTTTTGCCATTGAAAAACATGTTTTTCATATACCAGAAATGTTTGAAGCTACTGACTGAATGAAAGGAGCTGGCATCTCACTCTCTTTGAATCTTCTTTATCATGCTAGGATTAACAGGAAAAAGCTAAAAATTTCAGAATTGCACCGTGCAATGTGGAGATATTACTGTTTGTGCATTTACAATATTCATTGATTTTTGCCATTGAAAAACGTCCAGAAATGTTTGAAGCTACTGACTGAATGAAAGGAGCTGGCATCTCACTCTCTTTGAATCTTCTTTATCATGCTAGGATTAACAGGAAAAAGCTAAAAATTTCAGAATTGCACCGTGCAATGTGGAGATATTACTGTTTGTGCATTTACAATATTCATTGATTTTTGCCATTGAAAAACGTCCAGAAATGTTTGAAGCTACTGACTGAATGAAAGGAGCTGGCATCTCACTCTCTTTGAATCTTCTTTATCATGCTAGGATTAACAGGAAAAAGCTAAAAATTTCAGAATTGCACCGTGCAATGTGGAGATATTACTGTTTGTGCATTTACAATATTCATTGATTTTTGCCATTGAAAAACATGTTTTTCATATACCAGAAATGTTTGAAGCTACTGACTGAATGAAAGGAGCTGGCATCTCACTCTCTTTGAATCTTCTTTATCATGCTAGGATTAACAGGAAAAAGCTAAAAATTTCAGAATTGCACCGTGCAATGTGGAGATATTACTGTTTGTGCATTTACAATATTCATTGATTTTTGCCATTGAAAAACGTCCAGAAATGTTTGAAGCTACTGACTGAATGAAAGGAGCTGGCATCTCACTCTCTTTGAATCTTCTTTATCATGCTAGGATTAGCAGGAAAAAGCAAAAAATTTCAGAATTGCACCGTGCAATGTGGAGATATTACTGTTTGTGCATTTACAATATTCATTGATTTTTGCCATTGAAAAACGTCCAGAAATGTTTGAAGCTACTGACTGAATGAAAGGAGCTGGCATCTCACTCTCTTTGAATCTTCTTTATCATGCTAGGATTAACAGGAAAAAGCTAAAAATTTCAGAATTGCACCGTGCAATGTGGAGATATTACTGTTTGTGGATTTACAATATTCATTGATTTTTGCCATTGAAAAACATGTTTTTCATATACCAGAAATGTTTGAAGCTACTGACTGAATGAAAGGAGCTGGCATCTCACTCTCTTTGAATCTTCTTTATCATGCTAGGATTAACAGGAAAAAGCTAAAAATTTCAGAATTGCACCGTGCAATGTGGAGATATTACTGTTTGTGCATTTACAATATTCATTGATTTTTGCCATTGAAAAACGTCCAGAAATGTTTGAAGCTACTGACTGAATGAAAGGAGCTGGCATCTCACTCTCTTTGAATCTTCTTTATCATGCTAGGATTAACAGGAAAAAGCTAAAAATTTCAGAATTGCACCGTGCAATGTGGAGATATTACTGTTTGTGCATTTACAATATTCATTGATTTTTGCCATTGAAAAATGTCCAGAAATGTTTGAAGCTACTGACTGAATGAAAGGAGCTGGCATCTCACTCTCTTTGAATCTTCTTTATCATGCTAGGATTAACAGGAAAAAGCTAAAAATTTCAGAATTGCACCGTGCAATGTGGAGATATTACTGTTTGTGCATTTACAATATTCATTGATTTTTGCCATTGAAAAACATGTTTTTCATATACCAGAAATGTTTGAAGCTACTGACTGAATGAAAGGAGCTGGCATCTCACTCTCTTTGAATCTTCTTTATCATGCTAGGATTAGCAGGAAAAAGCAAAAAATTTCAGAATTGCACCGTGCAATGTGGAGATATTACTGTTTGTGCATTTACAATATTCATTGATTTTTGCCATTGAAAAACGTCCAGAAATGTTTGAAGCTACTGACTGAATGAAAGGAGCTGGCATCTCACTCTCTTTGAATCTTCTTTATCATGCTAGGATTAACAGGAAAAAGCTAAAAATTTCAGAATTGCACCGTGCAATGTGGAGATATTACTGTTTGTGCATTTACAATATTCATTGATTTTTGCCATTGAAAAACATGTTTTTCATATACCAGAAATGTTTGAAGCTACTGACTGAATGAAAGGAGCTGGCATCTCACTCTCTTTGAATCTTCTTTATCATGCTAGGATTAACAGGAAAAAGCTAAAAATTTCAGAATTGCACCGTGCAATGTGGAGATATTACTGTTTGTGCATTTACAATATTCATTGATTTTTGCCATTGAAAAACATGTTTTTCATATACCAGAAATGTTTGAAGCTACTGACTGAATGAAAGGAGCTGGCATCTCACTCTCTTTGAATCTTCTTTATCATGCTAGGATTAGCAGGAAAAAGCTAAAAATTTCAGAATTGCACCGTGCAATGTGGAGATATTACTGTTTGTGCATTTACAATATTCATTGATTTTTGCCATTGAAAAACGTCCAGAAATGTTTGAAGCTACTGACTGAATGAAAGGAGCTGGCATCTCACTCTCTTTGAATCTTCTTTATCATGCTAGGATTAACAGGAAAAAGCTAAAAATTTCAGAATTGCACCGTGCAATGTGGAGATATTACTGTTTGTGCATTTACAATATTCATTGATTTTTGCCATTGAAAAACGTCCAGAAATGTTTGAAGCTACTGACTGAATGAAAGGAGCTGGCATCTCACTCTCTTTGAATCTTCTTTATCATGCTAGGATTAACAGGAAAAAGCTAAAAATTTCAGAATTGCACCGTGCAATGTGGAGATATTACTGTTTGTGCATTTACAATATTCATTGATTTTTGCCATTGAAAAACATGTTTTTCATATACCAGAAATGTTTGAAGCTACTGACTGAATGAAAGGAGCTGGCATCTCACTCTCTTTGAATCTTCTTTATCATGCTAGGATTAGCAGGAAAAAGCAAAAAATTTCAGAATTGCACCGTGCAATGTGGAGATATTACTGTTTGTGCATTTACAATATTCATTGATTTTTGCCATTGAAAAACGTCCAGAAATGTTTGAAGCTACTGACTGAATGAAAGGAGCTGGCATCTCACTCTCTTTGAATCTTCTTTATCATGCTAGGATTAACAGGAAAAAGCTAAAAATTTCAGAATTGCACCGTGCAATGTGGAGATATTACTGTTTGTGCATTTACAATATTCATTGATTTTTGCCATTGAAAAACATGTTTTTCATATACCAGAAATGTTTGAAGCTACTGACTGAATGAAAGGAGCTGGCATCTCACTCTCTTTGAATCTTCTTTATCATGCTAGGATTAACAGGAAAAAGCTAAAAATTTCAGAATTGCACCGTGCAATGTGGAGATATTACTGTTTGTGCATTTACAATATTCATTGATTTTTGCCATTGAAAAACGTCCAGAAATGTTTGAAGCTACTGACTGAATGAAAGGAGCTGGCATCTCACTCTCTTTGAATCTTCTTTATCATGCTAGGATTAACAGGAAAAAGCTAAAAATTTCAGAATTGCACCGTGCAATGTGGAGATATTACTGTTTGTGCATTTACAATATTCATTGATTTTTGCCATTGAAAAACGTCCAGAAATGTTTGAAGCTACTGACTGAATGAAAGGAGCTGGCATCTCACTCTCTTTGAATCTTCTTTATCATGCTAGGATTAACAGGAAAAAGCTAAAAATTTCAGAATTGCACCGTGCAATGTGGAGATATTACTGTTTGTGCATTTACAATATTCATTGATTTTTGCCATTGAAAAACATGTTTTTCATATACCAGAAATGTTTGAAGCTACTGACTGAATGAAAGGAGCTGGCATCTCACTCTCTTTGAATCTTCTTTATCATGCTAGGATTAACAGGAAAAAGCTAAAAATTTCAGAATTGCACCGTGCAATGTGGAGATATTACTGTTTGTGCATTTACAATATTCATTGATTTTTGCCATTGAAAAACGTCCAGAAATGTTTGAAGCTACTGACTGAATGAAAGGAGCTGGCATCTCACTCTCTTTGAATCTTCTTTATCATGCTAGGATTAACAGGAAAAAGCTAAAAATTTCAGAATTGCACCGTGCAATGTGGAGATATTACTGTTTGTGCATTTACAATATTCATTGATTTTTGCCATTGAAAAACATGTTTTTCATATACCAGAAATGTTTGAAGCTACTGACTGAATGAAAGGAGCTGGCATCTCACTCTCTTTGAATCTTCTTTATCATGCTAGGATTAACAGGAAAAAGCTAAAAATTTCAGAATTGCACCGTGCAATGTGGAGATATTACTGTTTGTGCATTTACAATATTCATTGATTTTTGCCATTGAAAAACGTCCAGAAATGTTTGAAGCTACTGACTGAATGAAAGGAGCTGGCATCTCACTCTCTTTGAATCTTCTTTATCATGCTAGGATTAACAGGAAAAAGCTAAAAATTTCAGAATTGCACCGTGCAATGTGGAGATATTACTGTTTGTGCATTTACAATATTCATTGATTTTTGCCATTGAAAAACATGTTTTTCATATACCAGAAATGATTGAAGCTACTGACTGAATGAAAGGAGCTGGCATCTCACTCTCTTTGAATCTTCTTTATCATGCTAGGATTAGCAGGAAAAAGCAAAAAATTTCAGAATTGCACCGTGCAATGTGGAGATATTACTGTTTGTGCATTTACAATATTCATTGATTTTTGCCATTGAAAAACGTCCAGAAATGTTTGAAGCTACTGACTGAATGAAAGGAGCTGGCATCTCACTCTCTTTGAATCTTCTTTATCATGCTAGGATTAACAGGAAAAAGCTAAAAATTTCAGAATTGCACCGTGCAATGTGGAGATATTACTGTTTGTGCATTTACAATATTCATTGATTTTTGCCATTGAAAAACATGTTTTTCATATACCAGAAATGTTTGAAGCTACTGACTGAATGAAAGGAGCTGGCATCTCACTCTCTTTGAATCTTCTTTATCATGCTAGGATTAACAGGAAAAAGCAAAAAATTTTAGAATTGCACAGTGCAATGTGGAGATATTACTGTTTGTGCATTTACAATATTCATTGATTTTTGCCATTGAAAAACGTCCAGAAATGTTTGAAGCTACTGACTGAATGAAAGGAGCTGGCATCTCACTCTCTTTGAATCTTCTTTATCATGCTAGGATTAACAGGAAAAAGCTAAAAATTTCAGAATTGCACCGTGCAATGTGGAGATATTACTGTTTGTGCATTTACAATATTCATTGATTTTTGCCATTGAAAAACATGTTTTTCATATACTAGAAATGTTTGAAGCTACTGACTGAATGAAAGGAGCTGGCATCTCACTCTCTTTGAATCTTCTTTATCATGCTAGGATTAACAGGAAAAAGCTAAAAATTTCAGAATTGCACCGTGCAATGTGGAGATATTACTGTTTGTGCATTTACAATATTCATTGATTTTTGCCATTGAAAAACGTCCAGAAATGTTTGAAGCTACTGACTGAATGAAAGGAGCTGGCATCTCACTCTCTTTGAATCTTCTTTATCATGCTAGGATTAACAGGAAAAAGCTAAAAATTTCAGAATTGCACCGTGCAATGTGGAGATATTACTGTTTGTGCATTTACAATATTCATTGATTTTTGCCATTGAAAAACATGTTTTTCATATACCAGAAATGTTTGAAGCTACTGACTGAATGAAAGGAGCTGGCATCTCACTCTCTTTGAATCTTCTTTATCATGCTAGGATTAACAGGAAAAAGCTAAAAATTTCAGAATTGCACCGTGCAATGTGGAGATATTACTGTTTGTGCATTTACAATATTCATTGATTTTTGCCATTGAAAAACGTCCAGAAATGTTTGAAGCTACTGACTGAATGAAAGGAGCTGGCATCTCACTCTCTTTGAATCTTCTTTATCATGCTAGGATTAGCAGGAAAAAGCTAAAAATTTCAGAATTGCACCGTGCAATGTGGAGATATTACTGTTTGTGCATTTACAATATTCATTGATTTTTGCCATTGAAAAACATGTTTTTCATATACCAGAAATGTTTGAAGCTACTGACTGAATGAAAGGAGCTGGCATCTCACTCTCTTTGAATCTTCTTTATCATGCTAGGATTAGCAGGAAAAAGCAAAAAATTTCAGAATTGCACCGTGCAATGTGGAGATATTACTGTTTGTGCATTTACAATATTCATTGATTTTTGCCATTGAAAAACGTCCAGAAATGTTTGAAGCTACTGACTGAATGAAAGGAGCTGGCATCTCACTCTCTTTGAATCTTCTTTATCATGCTAGGATTAACAGGAAAAAGCTAAAAATTTCAGAATTGCACCGTGCAATGTGGAGATATTACTGTTTGTGCATTTACAATATTCATTGATTTTTGCCATTGAAAAACGTCCAGAAATGTTTGAAGCTACTGACTGAATGAAAGGAGCTGGCATCTCACTCTCTTTGAATCTTCTTTATCATGCTAGGATTAACAGGAAAAAGCTAAAAATTTCAGAATTGCACCGTGCAATGTGGAGATATTACTGTTTGTGCATTTACAATATTCATTGATTTTTGCCATTGAAAAACATGTTTTTCATATACCAGAAATGTTTGAAGCTACTGACTGAATGAAAGGAGCTGGCATCTCACTCTCTTTGAATCTTCTTTATCATGCTAGGATTAACAGGAAAAAGCTAAAAATTTCAGAATTGCACCGTGCAATGTGGAGATATTACTGTTTGTGCATTTACAATATTCATTGATTTTTGCCATTGAAAAACATGTTTT